>NC_068293.1:41936519-42034019 GCF_025860055.1 Xyrauchen texanus | reverse complement strand
CTGAGGTTATGATGCAAATGAAGGAGAATTAAAAGTGGCCAGGGGTTTGGCATTGATGGATTGCAGTCTGGCATCTCTCACACTTCGCAGTGTCCATCAGAGGCGATTACTATGTAATTAAAGCTTATTTCTGGACTCTCCGGTGCATAATTACTTTGTGAATGTAACCATCATCTAAAAGCTGGCGAAAATGCTTTAGCATTTAGTCGGGCAGTCATTTCCACGGGCTCGTGTCAGATATAGCCATCAGACGGTGCAAAAGAACTGTCACTTTTAATAAGAGACAAAAAATTAAATGAAACAGTATGCTTATTACAGAAAAATTAGGCTTTCAAGAGGCCTTTCTGTGATTTGCATAATTTTTTCTTCTTCTCTCCCTCCGCCTCCTCGCCCCGAGCTTTAGGCAATTTCCCTCACATTTAAATCGATTGCACATTTAAGGCTACTTAAAGAAAATTATCACTTTGCATATTTTAATTGTTATGAAGGAAGTGATTTGAGAGAGGTCTGTGCCTCATCCTCTTGAGCTGTGTGTGTGTGTGCCAGAGTGATCGAGACATGCGGCGTCCCAGATAACCCCCGAGTTCACAGACTTTCCTCTCCTCTTTCATCAGAATGCTAATGAGGAAGCTAATGCTAGGACAAGTGGATCTTTGATATTTACAAAATAGGCCTTAATAACTGGAGTGTAATTTGTTTTACACAACTTTATTTTCCTATTTTCTTATCGCCACAGAATTATTTTGGTCAATTGGTTTTATGTGGAAATACAACAGAACAAAATTCACAGGCTTTCCACTTTCATCATGCTAATGAGGAAGCTAATTGATATTTACAAAATAGCTCCTAATAAGTTGAGTGTTTTACACAACTTTACTATTTTATCAAAACTGGGGTTGCCACCCGTCCCATATCTAATCAATCAATACAGGACGCGATTTGTCCCATATTTAAGCTGATCAGATGGCATCACGGATCGCTAATTTAACATTGATATAAGTTGGAAAGTTTGCCTACGGTGGGTAAGGGACCGTCTGAAAAGTCCACAAATTGTGCTAAAACTGTGGATTTGTTTCTATATAAACGTTCAAGATTAAACAATGTATTAATACAATTACCGAGTCATAAAGACAAGTACAGGTGAAGGAAAATAATAATTAAATAAATTAAAATAAATAGGTATAAACCAACCAACATGTATACATAAATAAGATGAAGACAAATAATCAAAACAATTTAAATAAATATATTTTTAACATATTAAAGATTTGTGTGTGTGTGTGTGTGTGTGTGTGTGTGTGTGTGTGTTGTATGTCAGTTAGGTTTGTCTAGAAATACAACAGCATACAGTTCACAGGCTTCACACGCCTCTTTAGCTAATGCTAAAACAAGTGGATCATTGATTTGAATATAATAGGCCCTAATAACTGGAGCGAAATTTGTTTTGGACAACTTATATTTTTTATTTTCTTATTTATTTTTCGGTCCGTTGGTTTGGTCTTAAAATACGATATAACAAAGTTCACAGACTTGCCACTTTTATAATGCTTATGACAAGCTTTGTTTTGAAGTAAAAAAATATGTGAAAATCGCACAAAAAGACAATGGTACAAGACTGTGTACTTACCGTCTTTAATAAGGGAATGAACTACAATTCGATATGAAGCACTGTAATCATGTAAGTGAATAAAAAAACTATGGGAATATTTAAAACTATTGATGTTAGGTTGTTGATTAGAAGAATAGAAACATGTTTTTTTCACCCAATATTTAATGTTTGTTGCAAAATATAAGATATGTACAAATACTGTATATATGTAGTTTAAGGGTGAAGAGAAACCGACTCGATTGCATCATTCACAGTGTGTCATTGGGGTGGGCGGTCACTCTTGGGATCGTTTCGTGGGCTTTGTTTGCTTGTTTGGTTTAACTTTTTCTGCTGGACCATGGGTAATGTAGTTGTTCACCAGAAATGTAACTATCAAACATGATTGGTCTGATGGCTTCAATGGAAGCAACAATGAGGAACAACCTTGGATCTCACAATAGGCCTGTCTTAAAAGGTTTATAAGTTATCGTTTGTCTATGGAAAAAATAAATGGGATTTTTACTTCCAAAACCTGATCGTTGTGGTGTATTGACAATATTAGACCCTGATAAATCACTCACTTGTAAGTGGCGAAGATGCTACAAATAGACTACAACAGATGATTAAAGGTGCTGAAACACCAAATGCAAAAGGTATGCAAACAATTGTACATATTTTAATGAAATAAGTGTTCTGAGATATTGCACGGGTTTCTGTGACAGCTCTAGACTGTGATTTACATTTACATTTGCATTTAGCATCAAAAGCGCTTACAGTCCACAGGGACAATCCCCTGAGCAACCTGGTTAAGTCTTACTCAGGCCCAACAGTGCATCTGTGGTGCTGGGCGAACTCGACCTTCTGGTCAGTACCTGAGCCTCACCACTAGTCACACGCCTTATCAGCAACAAACGTGTCCAGGACAATGACACTTCAACCGCAATCATTTTGCATTGTCACAGTTTGTAGTTATGAGGCATTTTGAATTTTTATATCATGTTGTTTATAACAGTTGTCCGTTGAGGGCGCTACTGCTACTGTTGTTTTTAACAACCATTTCCGCTTTCACTAAAGCTCATTTGGTGTCTTTGGAGCATGCGGTTTTGGAAAGAGGGGGGCGTGACTAATTCAAAGGCTTTGTCTTGTGGATGTCTAAAATCGCTTGCATAAACTCAAATCCTTGTTGAAGTAGTTTTTATTTAGCAACAAGTCTTGCAGTTATAAAAAATACAAATATGGCATCAAAATTCACATTTGAGCTAAGACTGCAAAATGTATTGAATGTCACCACAGACTTAATGTTGTTCATTCATTTCGAAACATGCTATTCTAAAAACCCAATGTAAATTCCTGAGGAAACCCAAATGCTAATTTTCTTCCCATTTTAAGACTTCCAAAATGGACAATTTACAGACTCTACTCTATCATAATGAATTGTTTTAGTTCCTTTTTTGTGTTACTGAAATTGCTTTAGTCTTGAAATAAAACAAAATACATTTCACAGACTTTCTAGTCCACTTTAATCTCGCTAACGAGGAAGCTAACGCTAGGATAAGTGGATCTTTGATATTTACAATATGGCACCTAACAACTGGACTTTATATTTCCATTTTTCTTATCACCATCCAATTTTTTATATCCTTTATTGGTTTCATTTTTTTAGACAAAACCAATTGACCAAACACAAAGCACACCGACTTTCCACTCCACTTTCATGATCCTAATGAGATAGCTAACACTTGGACAAGTAGCGCTTTCATAGTTACAAAATAGATGTCAGATGAGTTGGTTTTGTGTAGAAAATACAACAATAATTGCACCCACAGTACATATAGTGTGGCACACAAAGAAAGTCTCACATTCAGTACACGCACGATTGCTCTGCCGACACGCTAGCACACAAACTGTACACACAGCATGCGATCAATACGAGGAAGGTAGAGTTTAAAAATGTCTCTGTTTGAAACTGAATATCTCATTCATCACACTAAAACTGATGATAGCCAGTCGAGGCCTGAAATGTGATTTTACTGCCTGTCTGGGTGAAAGGAAACGTTCTCTTATTGTTCTCGAGTGAACAACAAAACACATGGAAGAGCTCAGTAAATTTCTACCTTATAGAAGGTATAAAGCACTGTTGCTGTCACAGATTCAAAGTGCGCCGTATTCAACGAAATTATTGTGGTTTTTGTCATAACTTAATCATGAACTTTTATGCAGTTCATTAGAATGCCAGAAATTAACTGTGGAGGAGCTGTTTTACAATATAGCTAATAATATTGTGCATTTTTTAAGCTACTTTTTGAATACAGCAAAGTATATACTCTATACTATTTAAAATGCTAAATGTAATGCAACATCATCACATTACCTTAACACGTCGCATGTTTAATTCAGCCAGTGGAATCTATCAGCTGACCTCGGAAATAAACGTGGTTATTTATATTTTACAATTTTGCATACTGTGCACAATATGTGCATACTCTTGTAGAAATAGTAAGAGTAGTGTTACCGTATACTATTTCAGCTATAGCCACATTTCACACCACTATGGTGTTTTCAATGTGAATTTCAAGACAAAAAATAGTTACAAATGTGAATACAATCGAGCAGTGGTATACTTACCAGTAAACGTAGATTAACGAACTTGTAGAGTTCCAAATTCTTCTATTCAATTCCGACATTCTGAGTTGACTGTAGGATAGCCTTTAGTCTCCTTGTTAGAGCACCTGCCTCCCACACTGGAGACGCTGGTTCGAGTCCCGTTCGGTGCGGGGCGATTAGGACCAGTTACAATGATGCCGTGACCCGGATGGGAATGAGGTTTAGGGGGGTGAGTATAACGGGAGCCAGCTGATAGATAGCTGTGCAGTGTGTAAATCTCACTCTCCTGACCTCAAGAGGTGCACTAGCGACTAACGCTGGAGGCTGCAGCCTTTAGCCTCCTTGTTAGAGCACCCACCTCCCACGAAGGAGACGTTGGTTCGAGCCCCTTTCGAAGCGGGGCGACTAGGACCGGTTACATAGAGATTACAGTATATTTATTTGATTCAATAAAATATATTAAACGTTGATGTACTATATACACAGTACTAAGCAATAACTATAAGTGTGCATTTATCTGTGACATTAAGTACAAGCTTAAGGAAATAGAAAAACTGTCCGGAGATTTTTGATCACGCTATAGCCCCTTGATGAGAAACTAACATCAGTTAATGCATGACTCAGCACCACAGGACAGTATTGGCTGCCACCATGTGACCTGTATCGAAGTAAAAGAGACTCGCAGACACCATGCTTTCAACAGCAGATTTGCAGAATGAACTGCATTTTAATGAACACCTTCCAGCTATTAGAGATTAAAAGGAAAAGCAGTCAAATGAGAAAGAAATTACAATATGTCTCCAACACTGTGAATATATTAAGCATAAGATATTGAGACATTAAGACTACTGTATTCAGTGAATACCTGTTTGACTTGAATTACGTTTATTTTACTTATTGGACATTTTTTTGGGGTGGTCTTGTTTTCAGCATAAATCTTGCAACATTTAGAGAGATTAATGCTAAACAAAAATCGAAATTAAATAAGAATCTTAAGATTTAGGCTATTCTCAAAAAACAAACCATTTATAATTAGGGCTGCCAATTTTTTTGTGCCAATTTACTGCGAATAATTATATAAATACACAATGAATCATGCCTTCTGTCCCAAATGTAAATTCCATAATAAAAGTGCTAATCTTTCTACCACCACAGCAAATCAAACTTGAAATACATTTTGTGTCTTTATGACCTGCATCAGCAGGGGGCAGTCAGAGCACTTCAATCCTCAAAAGCAGTGCAGCCACAGAATGATATGATATATATATATTTCTGTGTAATTTAAGTTGAAAACAAGACAAAAACGACTGATAAAGACAATTGGCCTTATTCAGGAAACACGAGCGTAGCACATTTCATGGAAATTGTCAGTAAATCCATTCTTGTGTAAATTGAAAATTGAATTCAATGGGGATATGTATGCGATTTGCTCACCAAAGTGAATTTATGTTCGTAAGAAGAGGCCCGCATTATATACATACACTGTACATTGCCTGTCCATTTTTGAGTCAGAAATGTGTATTTGAGGTCCTCTGCCCTCAACTTGTCTTTTTGTATTTGAGTACCACATATATTACAATTATGAACACAATTTTGGCCGTTTTTCCTGCATTTGTGGAGGACTCGGTTTGAACTGCATCCATTAAGAGAAAGTATTTTTACATGAACAGCCATGAAAATGACACACAGCTCTTTAACAAATGAAACAGCCATGGGCACCAACTTCCCAATGTTAATTGTGCTGTAGCTTCCCACGCAAAGACCATCCAACCACATAATTATGCCATCAAAATAATAATAATAATAATAAAATATCCAGGGCATTAATGGAATGTCTTCGAAATGAAGAATAATGAAATATCACAAACAATGGAAACTGTATTTAAGAAATGCAGCAAATGGTTTTTGGAAACGGATGCTAATGTCATCTTTCAGGAGCATTAGGACAAATCTTTTTAATGCACACAAAATGGTTTAGAAACATTAGATTTGTTAATGCAGAATGATGCCTTGTAAAAACCCAATAACCTCATATATATATATATATATATCTATATATAATATATATATATACACACACATTTAAAGCATTTACATTTTAAGGCAAATGTTTGTAGCGCATCTCAGATTTCAGTTTCAGTATCAAAAATGGTCGATTCATTTCAATTAAAAACTCTGATTTAAAGTTTATTGATTAAGCAAAATGTAAAATATTAAATGATACAAGTATTAATTGAATATATATGAATGTATAGTATTAATAAACATTATATTAGTTCACTACTGATAAATCAATTTCTTCAGCATATACCTGATAATGACTATATGAATGATGATCATACTTAAAGTATAAAATAAGTACAGAGAAAATAAACATGTAAAATATGTGATTTTATTGGATGTCTATGCTGGTGCCCAGTTATGTAATAGAGTTTTATTAATTGTGCAAGTGCAAAATAACCATTAAAACAACATTTAATGAGTGTTTGATATATTGTGCAGTGTATAGGTCTTTCTTAAACACATTTACATTTAATTTTCATGCAACTCCACGAGAAGCAAAAAATGCACATTAGAGGTACATTTGATCCCAGCTGTTAATATAGATTTGGAGCCAATGAGTAAAATGGTATGTATCTGAAATGCAACCAAAAAGAAACAAAAAACACATATCAAAAGCATTTGAATGATCTTTTATTGTCCTTTGCCCCTAATGCATACATGAACACATTTACGTTGAATGTAATCATGGCAATATTGTACATACACGCACACCATCACGTACGTGGCGCGTTTCAAAATTTCATACTAATAACAAATGTACACTAAATACACAAATGTGCAAGTGTATCTAATGTACAAGTATGGTATATGAAATGTGCCTACATTTCATAAAGTATTTTCATATATAAAAATGCACACACACACACTTCATAATAGGTGCACACACATACACATTCACATGCACACTAAAATTCACAAAAGGGTGGAAAGCGATTTACTTTAATTGAAAAATGAAAATATTTTGCATGTAGAAACCCTGGAGAAGACCTATACAGTCCACAATATTGCGGAACACGGTGGGTGGCATAACAAACCATTGGAGTCTGTGTGTGTTAGTGTGCATTGATGTGTCTTTTCAATGTGTGCATCTACACAACAGCTCAGTGTACAGACAGTCTTTATGAGGTAGACTGCTCAAGTTCAAGAACAAGACTTTCTTTTTTTCTTCTTTTAAATCGTTTTTACACATTTTTCTTTTTTATTTTCTTTTATACAAATGTGTGACATTCAAAATAGACAGAACATAGGTACTACATGTTAATATGTAGCAATGAGGTAGAAATGGTCATAAAGGATAATGGTTGAAAAACAAACACTGATGAGACCGTTACAATATAAATGAAAGAAACGTCTATAACAACGCTGAAGCAAAGCAAATTTAACAGATGCAAACAGAAGAAAAAAAAATATCAAGTGGTTTATTTTTCTCTTTTCGACAGGATGTGCTTTAACACTTTGGATATTTCAACATTTCTTTGTCCCCCTCCCCTCTCACCCAATCAATAACTGAATGTTCCGGGTTCAATACAAGTTAAGCTCTATCTACCACATTTGTGACGTGGTCAATTACGCCAGAAAATAATTAAAACAATAATAATAATTCCTCATAAAAAACAGTTACGTTAAGTAACAAACTTACACATGGGAAGTCTATGGGCCAGTGTTCCATAGAGGTCAAAAGCACAAATGTGAAGCTCATATTGGAGTTAAAGCACATTCATTTTTTAGTACATACAGTTTATATCACCTATTTTGAGATGGAACAACTTTTCTAGGTGGATGAACTTATTATTGATGTAAATTGGCATAGTGCTGAAAATGCTCTTGATAGAGATGAACTAATATTGAGCCCAGAACATTCCTTAGAACTATAGAGCTATTCCCCAAAACAAAAACGCCCATTATTTACGTCAAAATCTTTTTTTGTTCAATAATCCTAGAGGGACTTGTTAATCAGTGCTATTTGACTTTGAAATCCATTCAATATGATCACTTTCAAGAAAAGTGAGAATTGTAACTTGCAAACACAGGTTTAATCCACAAATTTCCCTTAAAGGGATAGTTCACCCAAAAATGAAAATTCTCTCATTATTTACTCACCCTCATGATATCACAGGTGTGTATGACTTTCTTTCTTCACCAGAACAAAACTGAAGAAAAACGAAGATATCTCAGCTCAGCAGGTCCTTAAAATGCAAGTGAATGAAGATTTCTCTTTTGAAGCTCCAAAAATCACAAGCGAGTCAGCATAAACGTCATCCGTACGCCTCCAGCTGTTAAATTAATGTCTTTTAAAAGCGACACAATCACTTTTGGTGCGAAAAAAGATCAACATTTCAGTACTTTTTAACTATAATCCACTTCATGAGAGGGTGAAGTCCAATCGGTTTCTCGTGTGACGTATTTGTGTTGCCATGATACCGACGTAATCTCACATTCTCCACTTGGTTGAGACATCCAGGATAAGCACACAAACGCACCATTGTGAGTAAAGAAACCGATCAATATGGATCTAAACCAACAAAGCTACTGTACAGTGTTCCTCCTCCTCACTTGTAAACAGCGCTGTTCTTCCAGGCGTCACTCACGTGCGTCAGTTCTCGCACGCTGCTGCAGAAGCATGATTTAGAGTTAAAGTACTTAAATACTGATCTTTACTGAACACCAAAAGTGATTGTGTCACTTTAAAAGATATTCATTCAACAGTTGGTGTCATAGGGATGACGTTTATGCTGACTGTCTGTGATTTTTGGAGCTTCCAATGAGAAATTTCCATCCACTTGCAATTTAAGGACCTATTGAACTAAGGTATTCTTATATTTTACTTCAAATGTGTTCTGGGATGCCATGAGGGTGACTACATGATGAAAGAATTTTCATTTTTGGCTGAACTAACCATTAAACATGTAACTGCATTGATTCCGAATTTCAGATTTGTATGGATCCACTTAATCGAAGTAAGAGTTTTGTTCGCTTTGGTTTTGAGGGAGGACAATTAAGTGTGACAGGCTTTAAACACAAAACATTAAAAGTGCATTTGACAAATTGTACAATAGTAACTTTTCTTCAAAACACAAAACAAAGCAAAGCAGAATGAAAATACCACTTCAGGAAAGAAAAGGTTCTCCACTTCAGACGACAAACCAAGGCTAGAAATTGTTGTCTTTTGGGTATACACGTCACTTTACGAACATTGAAGTAAGTGGTGTCTCACAGCTACTGAAAAGACTGGATGTCTGTCAAAAAAGCAAACGTATTTCTTCAAGGATACGTCATATATACATATTGGAGATCTGGTGCCTCCAACAATTAAATAAGCACCTTAAATGGTGACAACAAATTACACTGCAGTGGAAAATGAAAAATTGAAAACAGAGTGCAGAAAATCTTCAACATTTGAGAGGTGTGATATAAAAAGGCAGAAAAGAGAGAGATTAAAACTGAGGGGGAAAAAAATTAATTTGCTTCAACTCCCTAGTGCTAGACAAAAAAGCGGACTCAAATGCTCAGAGAAAGTAAACAAAAACAGCAAAACAAACCAAAATACATTCAAACACAAGGGTTACTCTTACTGTTACCAACTTGCATTGACAACCGGTGCAACCTTGGCCTACAAACATATTCTACACAAGTACGCAAACACATTGCAATCACACTGTCCCATTGTACATACCAAACGTGCTTTGTGTTTTGTGCCTGTAATAAACTTAAGTACTCAAGGGGGCGATAGAGTTACCTTCAAATGTCTGTGCTATTAAACCAAAGGCATTGTTATTCAGGTAGTTGCTATAGGTTCCACCTGAACATACAACCTGGTCCTCTTAATACATTTTAATATCTGCATTACATAACCAGCAACATTTACAAGCCTGTTCTAGTGCAATCAAATTGCACGGTAGCTCAACTGATAGCAATTTACTTTAGATGATATGCTAGCTTAAGCTAGCTATGTATAGGCTATAGCCAGATCTAATGAGAAATTATGTGACTGTGACTACGTGGTTCCTTTCACCCATCCTTTTGGATCGGAACTGCCATGATACGTGAAAGCTAGCTACATATACCGCCATATATGTAGCTAACTTACTAAAGTGGTATCTAACTTAAAGTTAACATTAATTAGAAGTAACTTGCTCAGCAAGATTCTCTCAAACTGTGGCTCCATCATGACAGTAGTTGACCTCAAAGAGAAAACTGATCGTAAAAGATGAAGGCTTCATATGTTAAGCTAATTTGCTATGCACAAGCAAAAACATAAAAATGATATGACCTAAATCAAGGTTGTTTAGACTATGATTGATCCTGTGACTGACAGGTTTGTCTGAACTATAATCAGATAAAATAAAGTGTGCAAATACTGCAGTAATACAAAATCTGCAATAAAACAGCAACTTTGAAGGTTGCCGATGACAAAATCAATTTGAGAATAGTTACTGCATTTTGCCTTTGTAAAGCAGTAATACCTGCTATGGGGCACCTTTGCATCAACACTTAAAATGCAGTGCTTAATTGCATTATGTTATGAAATCGCAGATGACACATTTTGGACTAGGATCACAACGTAGCATGAGATTTAGCTTGTGCAGCTAGCAGCATTTGCACTCACGTACTTGTGTACAGTATGTTTCAGACTTAAAGATATTGCAGCCCCAATAATGTAGATGTCAGGGGACAACAGTCCACTCAGAAAGCCCCATCAACAAATATACGTTTGTGCAGGTGTGAGAGGAGTGTTTAGTATCACCTGGGCACCCTAAACAGAATCACTGCACAGGTAGTCTGAGAAATGTCTTTTGGAAAAAAGGCAGCTTGTTCATATGGACACTTCAGAGCAAACCTTAAGAGATTAAGACACCAAGCTATCTTCTTTCTGTTCCGGTTGCAGAGAAAATGGTTCTAAACTGAGGTAGAACAGAATGCAAGGTACACACGATCCTTCAGATATCCCAACACCAACTCCACACAGCAGCAGGACTGCATCCAAAACATACATAACTGCACAACGTAACTGTGAAAATGATATTTCAGGATTACATCTTGTAGTGGCTATAAACGGTTCACTTTGAGTCTCTTGTCTATTCTGCAGAGAAGAGACGAACATGGCACATTGTACTTCACAAAAACGTTGACATCTACTCTGGTGCGGATGAGGTTTCATATGAACCTTCTCTACACAATAGACAGTGCCCATCTGACTCAAGCAAAGGTTGTAGAGTCTGTTTATTGTGCGATGCAATGAGGAAACAGGTGCTGTAGTCAATACTGGCACACAATTCTGCTTTCTAAACTAAAAGCAATATCCACAATATAATTTAAATGCAATTTAGAAAATAATAATAAAATAACGGAAGAATACAAAAATCTTCAAATTCTTATTCCAAACAAGCAAGTCATTTTCTAGTTACATTCATAGTCATATCCTTTTCATTTTTTCAATTGGTTGAGGTACACCTAGAGTTTTAGACGCATTAGTAAATTAGAAACCAAACCCATTGTTGCCAGCTGTAAGTAGTGCTATCGCATAATCTTTTGAGGTACTGTACAAATCACAATCACTTTCCTGAGATCTTGGAAAAAAAAAATCAAACACAAATGACTTTTCTAAATTAGGATCCAGATTCAAAGTACAACGTGGACCTTCTGCTGCCCTTCTTGTGATTTATAGGTCAGACTCAATTGAGGAATACTGTTGTTCTTTTAATAGACGTGTTGAAAACAAGATAAGGAAAGAAAAGCAAAAGATGTCAGTTTTAGTTTCATGTTAAAGCTCTCTATATTAGCACATGCCACCAGTGTAGATGGTGAGGCAAACAAATCCAAGTACAAACCAAGAAAGCACCACTTCAGGCACTTCAAAGCAACAGAATCTCAAAAACAGCAGATTGATATTTACACAAAAGAAATTTGCCCCCACTTACAGAGTTTCTCGGCACGTTGAGCACTGCAGAACTGACCCTGAAAAAGAAAAAGAAAAAAAGATTTTTCTGTCTGGATTATGTGCAAAGGGCCATGCATCATTCAACTCTATCTGACCGTCCTTTAGGTTGTTCTTTAGGGGTCATCTACATTTGTAATAACCAAACTTCATAACTGCACGTGTCACCCAAAGAATTCAGAATTGTATCCCCTCTATAGAGCAGGGGAGGTCATCCTGCAGATTTTTGTGTGCCCTCACTCTTTACTGACTACACCCAAACATCTTATTCCATTCAGTGTATGTATCAAGTTCTTTCTGCGATATGCTGGGCTGGATTTTGCAAAACACATTCTCGAAGTCTTGGTATGACACCGGTCTCATCTGACCTGGCATCATTCCGGAAAGATCTGCACCCGACAAGCCATGGAGAGGACCGCCATGGCCTCCTGGCAAAGTCGGACCACATCCAGGCCAGAGAAACCATCTGTCCGCTGAACGAGCAGCGCAACCTCCTTGTCGCTGAGGCAGTAGTTGTGCTGTGAAAGCAGCTGGCTGATAATCTGGTGTCGTGCGGTAGCATCTGGTATTGGAACAAGCAACCGCTTTACAAAGTACCTTCGTAGAGACTCGTCAATCTCTTCTGGTTTGCTGGTGGAACATACCACTAGAACATGTTCCTCCGGGGAGCTTAGAACTCCATCTAGTTGAAGGAGCAGCTCACTCTTGATTCGGTTCACGGGACTTTCTTCACTCAACTGGGCAGACAACATTAGATCTACATCACTAATGAAAACCACTGAGGGTTGTCGGCAGCGAGCAACCAGGAATGAGGCCTGAACGATCTTATCGCCCTCATCTAGCCATTTTGTGACCAATGCAGAGCCACTAAGATGAAGGAAAGCAGCACCAAGCTGACTTGCCATACAACGGCCAAGCAGAGTCCGACCTGTGCCCTGAGGTCCAAAGAGAAGGACGCTGCGAGGTAATGTGGCCATTCCACTGAACATGTCTGGCCTCAGCATAGGCCAGAGAACCTCATCTTTGATGGTGGCCTTTGCTATCTCTAGTCCAGCAATGTCACTCCAGTCCACAGGGGGTGTCTGCTGCAGAATCTCAGTAGTGACCATCTCGACTAAACAAGCATCACTGTTTTTCAACTGTTCCTCGGCAGGGTGGCTGGACGAAGTTGCTGTGCCAATGGAATGGGGGAGATGCTGTCTGTTATCATCACCATGGTCACTCAAAACAGGGGAGCCAAACTTCCCAAAGGACTCGCCTGATCGCAGGGATCCCAAGGAACCTTTGGATGATCCATATGAAGGAGGGGTCAGCGCCCTGCCGGATTGGCTGCTAAACTTCCGCTGCTGATCCGAAGACATTGAATGCTTTGTGGGCTTGAATGCCAAAGATGTGTCAGCATTCTTGTCAAATCCATTCCCTCTGGTTGTGTCAACAATACTGTTGTCTGGCATTCTGTACATGGGGCTTTGGGCAGAACGCTGCTGGCTGTAGTTGAAATTTCCATAACTGGAGTCCATATCTAACTGGCCCGTCATGTAAAATGCTTTTCTTTTGAGAGTGTTGGCTGAGCTGCCATTCAAAGGTGTCGGTGCAATAGGTGCATGGTTGTGGGATTGGTAAGAATAACCAGGGATTGTTGAAGGGGGTAGGGGAGTGGGGGCGGCAATGCCTGATGGCAAGTAAGCTGAAGGAGGGGGTGCTCCTCCTGGGCTGTAGCCTGGGGCAACTGCATTCTGTGGGGGATAGCCTGCTGGAGGGTAGTTGTAACTGGACAGATTTGGGGAACTTGCATTGTAGCTGGGCACCAGGGTTGGTGGTGGAGGTTGAAGAATCCCAGCACTGTGCAAAGGTGAGGGGTGTGGGGATGGTAGCGCTGGTGTGCTCTGCCCACCGCTGTAAGTGGAATGCAAGTATGAGCCATTATAACTGCTAGCGAATTCCTGAGATGGGATCCCAGATTGTAGTACACCAGAAGTGTGATTTCCACAGTTACTGCTGGAGTAGCTTGGCTCGCTCAGGCTTCTCACCACCCCCGTGGAACTGCAAACACTTGCAGTCACATCTGGTGGAGGCAGGACAGGTGTCATGCCTGTTTTACTAGCAGATATGACATCTGCTGAACAGCTCATTGGGTAGATACCCTCCTGCCAAGCTTCACTCTCTGACTTGCGTCCATTCAAGAATCCTGGAGCACTCTCAGAGTATGAACACAGGAGTGTCCGCTCGCTGGTACCCTCCAGGATACCAGAATACTTCTCAGCATACTTCTTCAGAAGGTTGGAGGCCGTCAGGGCAGATATATCATCATTGGCCCAAGCATACTGATAGGTCCGCTGCAGGTGTCCGCGGTATGCTTCTGCTTTATGAGCGGGGGAACGTGTGGTGGATGAAATGTCAAAATGTTGCTCGGCCCACTGTGCATGCTCTTGGGTCCACTGCATCTTTAAGCCTAAACAAACAAACACAGGAAAAAGTTGTTAGTTCCCACACTTTTTGACCTATGAATCTCCATGACCTTTCCAGTCGTTGGGATTCAGTCGTACTCAGAGGATTTTAAAAATAATTTCAATAAAGAGTATCAGAGCATCCCTGCTGTGACTTCCTGTTTCAGTTGCTGCCGGCACACTGCACGAGTCTGTTTGTTTGTACTTGCTAGCCTGCTTAACATTGCTTATTCCAGTTTTATTTTATCACATGCTTAATTTTGTTTCTCTCTTTTCTACTGTTTCAACTGCATGTATATTACCGCACGTACACATTATTTTTACCGCATGTCTATATCTCACATTTTGACTGCGTGCATTTGTTTTCTCTGTGTTTTACACAGATTATTACATCAATCTCAAACATCTGCTGATCAGGAACTAACACAGTAAGAGCAAACAATTGCGTGAGGGATTCAAATCGATCTCAAACCCTCGCCGCTCAAGAACCATAACAATTACGAAAAATTGAGGTAAGTCATGGCATCCACTTATATATTTGCTTCCTGCATTGCATGGCACATGTATACTATAGCGTATTCCATTTGCAATGAAGGGTTTACATGTGAGAAATGTAATTAATAAATCAGACTGAGAGAAGGTTAATTAGTTAGAGACACTCATCCGAACGCTAATGGAGGTCAGTGAGAAAGAGAAGCATGTAGATACGGTTTCGGATGCGGGCAGTACAGCGAGCAACACACATACTTTGGTTCCGGCTGCAGTGCATTTGGGTGATGTCTCGGGGTATACTCACTCTGACTTTACCAGTCAGGGATCACTAAAGATAATGTTAAAAAAGGTGTGAACAATGTCAAACACCATAATATGCTCTGGCCCCCTCCCTGCTCGTTGTGGTGATGAGGTTTACAGTAGATTAGTGTCACTGAATAGCTGGATGTCTGAGTGGTGTCCAGAGAATAGCTTAGGATTTATTAGACAATTGGAAGTTTTTGGGGTAGACCTCACCCGCTAAAGAGAGATGATCCAGGGAAGGTGCCGTTCTCCTCTCTAGCAATTTGGCTCAGTCTTAATAGTGATAGAATTTGACTAACTGGCGCCCAGGTCAGAAAGCAGACAAACTGGCTTATCCGATCGTCTGCTAGCTGCCTTGAGACGTCACACAAGTCACAAACAACAAACACAGAGTCTGTATCACCTAGATATCACACAGAGACTGTTTGTTCCCTGAACTACCAAACAAATTTGATTAAGGTAAAAGTTGAAAATAACAAAAAAAAAGTTTTATAATACACACACACACACACACACACACACACACACGCAACAACCAGCTGGACCTCATTTTTACACGTAACTGTACCACCTCAAATATTCTTGTTACACCTTTACATGTCTCTGATCACTACTTTGTTCAATTCAACATGATTCTCCCATCCATAGTAAAACCGACTCCACCTTTGGTTTCCTTTTGCAGTAACCTCCGTTCCCTCTCACCCGCTCACCTTTCCACTCATGTCTTTGCCTCTCTTCCCACAATAAATGTATTTTCCATGCTTGATGTAAACACTGACACAGACACACTTAGCTCTACTTTAACAACCTGTCTAGACAACATCTGTCCTATCTCCTCTATACCAGCACGTACTACACCACCCAGTCCCTGGCTGTCTGATGTCCTTCGGGAACATCGGACTGATCTCAGGGCAGCTGAGAGGAGATGGTGGAAATCTAAAGATCCAGCCGATCTAGGTAAATATCAGCTTCTGCTTGCAACTTTTTCAGATAATGTTAAAGCTGAAAAAACCTCATATTACCAGACCAAGATCAACAGCACCACAGACACTTGTAGCTTGTTTAGAACATTCAACACACTTCTCTGCCCTCCCAATCCACCACCTGACACATCACTGACAGCAGATATCTTCGCCACATTTTTTACTAATAAGGTTACAGCCATCAGCAATACATTCACTGCACCCTGTCAAACACCCACCTCCTGTATGCAACTCTTTCCCTATGTTCTCTCCTTTAAATGACACTGAGGTCTCTAAACTCCTCCTCTCAACCACCCCACCACCTGTTCCCTCAACCCCATTCCATCACACCTTCTCCAGGCCATCTCTCCGTCCATCCTACCTGCGCTTACACACATAATTAACACATCTCTTCTTGCAGGCACTTTTCCCACTGCATTTAAGCAGGCTCGAGTAACCCCACTGCTGAAAATACCTGCACTTAACCCCACACAGATAGAACACTACAGACCAGTCTCTCTCATCCCATTCATGGCAAAAATGCTTGAAAGGGCAGTTTTCAATCAGATCTCTGCCTATCTCTCACAGAACAAGCTGCTGGATGACAATCAGTCAGGCTTCAAAAGTTTACACTCCACTGAGACTGCCCTGCTGTCTGTCACAGAGTCGCTGAGACAGGCAAAAGCTGAATCCAGATCATCCGTTCTGATTCTGCTGGACCTTTCTGCTGCCTTTGACACAATCAACCATCAGATCCTACTCTCCACCCTCTCTAAACTGGGCATCACCGGAACTGTGCTTGGCTGGTTCAACTCCTATCTCTCAGAAAGGTCCTTTGAGGTAGCCTGGAGAGTGGAGGTATCCAAGCCACATCAGTTACTTACTGGGGTACCTCAGGGATCAGCGCTTGGGCCACTTCTCTTCTCCATATACACAACGTCATTAGGACCCATCATCCAGTCACATGGTTTCTCTTACCACTGCTACGCTGATGACACAGCAACTCTACTTGTCTTTCCAGCCCAACGACACCACAGTGACTGCTTGAATCGCTTCCTGTCTGGCAGACATCTCAGTCTGGATGAAGGAACACCACCTGCAACTCAACCCAGCCAACCCTGCTGTTGAACACAACATCACCGTGCAGCTGGGTCTAACTACAGTTCCAAAACGGTCAGAAATCTAGGGGTAACCATTGATGAGCTAAATTTCACAGACCACACCTAAAAGACTGCAAGATCATGTAGATTTACACTACAATATCAGGAAGATAAAACCTTTCCTCTCTGTACATGCCACACAACTGCTCGTTCAGTCACCTGTCATAACTAGACCGGACTACTGTAATGCTCTCATTGCAGGCCTTCCTGCATGTGCTATTAGACCTCTCCAAATGATCCAGAATGCAGCAGCATGTCTGGTCTTTAATGAACCTAAGAGAGCACATGTTACACCACTCTTTGTCTCTCTCCACTGGCTGCCGGTTCATGCACGTACTAAATTCAAGGCCCTGATGCTGGCATACAAAACAGTCACCGAGTCTGCTCCAGCATAGCTAAAAACATTTCTGCAGAGCTACGTTCCCACCAGAAGCCTGGGGTCGGCTAAGGAACGTCGCCTTGTCGTACCAAAACAAAGAGGCACCAAAACACTTTCCCGGACTTTCAGTTTCATCATACCACGTTGGTGGAATGACCTTCCCAACTCAATCTGTGAAGCTGACTCACTCTCCATCTTCAAAAAACAGCTAAAAACACATCTTTTCCAAAAGCACTTAACCAGTCACAAAAAAATATTGTTGCACTTAAATCTGTTTTTTTATATACCATTCTGATGATAGTGAAACTTTGTAGTATGGCACTTTTCGTACCACTGTCTCCTTAAGATGATTCGCTTATGTTTTCCTCTTTTGTAAGTCGCTTTGGATAAAAGTGTCTGCCAAATGAATAAACACGTACACACACACACACACACACACACACACACACACACACACACTATATAAAATGTAGGGCTACTAAACATTAGATCTCTTTCAATCAAAGCACTAATTGTAAATTAAATTATTACAGATCATAGTTCGGATACACTCTGTTTGACCAAAACCTGGCTTAAACGGGATGAATATATTAGCTTAAATGAATCTATTCCCCCAGGTTATTGTTATAAATATGAGCCTTGCCTCAAGGGTCGAGGAGGAGGTGTTGCTGCAATTTACAGTGTTACTCAGGGGACAGGATATAAGCTCAAGTCTTTTGAACTAATAATGCTTAGAGTGACACCTCAGATACAATAAAAAAAAATATAAAAAAATAAAAATCTCTCATCTTTTGTGCTTGCTACAGTATATAAATCACCTGGGCTGTATTCTGATATCTTTGGTGAATTTGTAAATTTTATATCAGGTCTAGTAGTTACTGTGGATAGAGCTTTAATTGTTGGTGATTTCAACATTCACATAGATAATGAAAATGACACATTGGGATTAGCATTGATCGATATTCTAAACTCTCTTGGAGTCAGACAAAATGTGACCGGACCAACTCATCGCCATAATCATATACTAGATTTAATCGTCAAATGGAGTTGATATTGATGATATAGAAATTCTGCAGCAGAGCAATGACATTAGTCTCTTGTATGCTACGATCAGCTAATGTTACTCAATCTACACCACACTCGTTCAGGTAGAACTATTCTTTTGACCACTAAAGACTGCCTCTCTAATAATCTTCCAGATTTATATCAAACACTCAGTAATCCAAAACGTCTAGATTATTACATAAATACAGTCTTCTCTAGCACTCTTGAGTGTGTTCAGTCAGGATTTAGGCCCCATCACAGTACAGAGGAGGAATTTATCAGAGATACAAATTACTTGCTTTTATAATCTGATTGTGGCTCATTTCACTTCTAGTGCTTTTAGATCTTAGTGATGCCTTCAACAACATAGATCACAACATTATCTTGAATAGGCTTGAAAAATATGTTGGCATTTGTGGACTTGCATTAGCATGGTTTAGGTCATATTTAGAAGATGCCTACCACTTTGTCTGTTAAAAACAAAGAATTGCCAAATCCGAGTGCCACAGGGATCAGTTTCGGGGCCTCTGCTTTTCTCCTTGCATATGCTTCCCCTAGGAGATATCAGGAATCATGGAATAAGTTTTCACTGTTATGCCGATGATACCTACATTTATATTTCTTCGAAACCTGACAAAATTTCACATTTCTCCAAATTAGTAGTGTGTATCAATAAAATAAAAAATGTCCTTCAAATCAATTACGACAAATCAGACACAATTATTGGACCAAAAACCTCTAAAAATAAGCAGCTAAAATATAATTTGACTCTCGATGGATGTAGTTACATCGTCTTCTACAGCGAAGAACTTGGGTGTTATATTTGATATCAATCTGTCCTTTGAAAATCACATTTCCAATGTTTATAGAACGGCATTCTTCCACTTACGAAATATTGCTAAGTTATGACACAAGCTCTGTTGCTGATGCCGAAAAACTAATTAATTAATGCATTTATGACCTCAAGACTAGATTATTGTAATGCATTACTGGGAGGATGTGCTACAAGTTCAATAAATACACTTAAATTGGTTCAAAATGCAGCAGCCAGAGTGCTGATTAAACCAAGAAATATGATCATATTGGCCACATTTTATCCCCATTACATTGGCTACCTGTTAAATTTCAAATAAATTTTAAAACTTAAAACTTTAAAACTGTTAACTACGTACAAAGCTTTGAATGGTCTAGCTCAGTAGTACTTAAGTGAACTTGTACCACGCTATATTCCTTCACGTTCATTACAATTGCAAAATTCTGGCCTGTTAATAGTTCCTACAATATCAAAATCCACAAAAGGAGGTAGATCCTTTTCCTTTGGCTCCTAAACTATGCAATAGTCTCCCTAACACTGTTCGGGATGCAGACACACTCACTCAGTTTAAGACTCATCTATTCAGCCAGGTATACACATAATTTAGCCATCAACTCACAATTAGGCTGCTTTAGTTAGGTCTGATGGAACCAGAAACATTGATCATGTTCTATAACTCTGCAAAAATGTAAATGGCATCTATGCTGTGTCTGAGTAATGTCGAGTAAACACAGACAATGCTAACCAGACATCACTTCAGTCCATTACGATGGACATCAGGGGATCAATTGATGCCAACTCCAACCATAAGACATAGGATACTTCATATGCCACTGCCTGAACCTTGGACTTAGGATAGACCTCACCGAATTGACCTGCGATGCACGTCACTGATCTCCGCTTGCATCACCTTGGTCTAATGATGGACCACACTTTTAAAATGCAATACTTACAATTATTTGCCAACAAAAACCTTCATTGACCAATTAATAAAGGACATAGCATCAATGGGAACTTCTGCAGTTTATCCAGGCTGAATTTAAAGACAGTCAATCTTACAGTTCATACAAAAAACTAATTTTACTAATTTTAAACTATGACTTGCACTGCACATAAATAACTAATATTGGCATTATATTTATATATGTGCTGGTTAGCCAGAGAGAAACTGGCCCCACAGAGAGTCTGGTTTCAACCAATACATTGAAAATAACTGACTCATAAGGATGATCTACTTACATGTACTGTAGTACAGCAATATTTAGCTGATGCAATATTGAAAGTAGAACTGCTTAGAACATTTTTATCCATTATATACATTTTCATGACTTAGGGGATTTTATTCATTTTAATTATTTCTCCAGGAAATCCCAGAAAAACTCAAGGTTTAAGTTCCATGATATTTCCAGGTTTTACATGACTGCAACCAGCTGATATTTGTCCTTTTGGATTTTTGGCATTGGCACATAACTGTGGCCAATTGTGCGACAGTTCCAAAATCTACAGCCTTTTCAAATGGAAAGTGCACATTTCAATTATTTTTGTTATTGTGTAAAATAAGTATTTCAATTCAGCATTATTTTCCAGTGATTTTGAAATACATTTTACTTGCTTTCATAAGTCTATTAAATATGTTGCCATTCTATTATCCATCCTGCACTCTAAACATATCTATACACACAAAAAAAAAAAAGAATTACACATTAATATTAATGATCCAATAAATGATTGCTATGAAAAAAGGAAATAAACAAAACCGCAGCAACAACAGCAAAATATTTATTTCCATTTCCCCCCCATCCCCGAGCCCTGCTTCATATCGCAGGTACTGCTGACAGCCGGTATCGAAGGTGCAGATTTGGGCCTCCAACACCTGGTTAGCACAGTATAATGCACCCTGCACACAGCCGAGTGACACAGACATCACAGGTCACTCTATAATCCAACTCTCATCTAAAGCAGTCCCAGACAGTTTCAAATCTGCTTGGAGGAGTACGGCAAAGCAATCCCCCAGGCAGCGCTCCGCTGCTTTCATCACACAAACTCACAGCACGGCATGAATTACAACAGCTTTCTGTCTGCTGCCCGCCTCCTGGAGCACTGGGAACTGGAACAGCGGAAAAAATATGCCTGCCTCCCTTTCGTTTTCCCTCTTCCTTTCACTCTGACACTCTGGGTTCTCCCTCTCTCATTCTCACAGTCTTTTCTCTCCGCAGCTGCCGTCTTTTAATGCCTCCCGGGCTCAAAAGCCACCATCGAGTTTAATCCCAAACTCCATCTGCAAACACAAGCAGTTACGAACGCTGTCATTTTAGACACCGCACGGGATTATCAAAGAGACATTTATTCGAGAGCCAACGGGATGGTCTCACGCACACTCTCGCCATCTGAAGATAGACTTCTTATGACAGAAGTGCATGGCTGCAGCGTCCAGCCGGTGTGTTATTGTACCCAAACACACACCTCAGACTTATCGGAGCTTACCGGGCCCAAGCACTCGCACACACTAGGATGTCACAGAAAACATTGCCGATTATAAGATTCAGGTGCGCATCCCATTGCAATATCATTCCTTGATCTCTTAATCTCATAATATTACCCACAGTAGAACCTTTTCCCTTTATGAACAGCAAACTAAAGCAAACAAGCATTTAAAAACGTAATCACATCTCTCAAGGCATGGATAATCACAGATAATTACTCCCTGTGGTATGTGCATCATAAACAAAATAAATCCTATATCGGTGAGAATAAACAATAGTTAACACTTGGATCAGATGCCACAATACAAGTTTCCTTAAGGGCTGGGCAATTCCGATTGCACCTCACTATTTGGTCTGAATCAGCCAAAAACAGTGACTTTACTCCAATTAGATGAATCATAATTTGAACCTAAAGCCAATGTTAGCTACACACCATTGTAGCCATGCGAGCACATTCAGGGCTCCAGACATGGACTAAAATGGTCGCAAATGTGACTATTTATAATCTAGTCGCCACTGTCGATAGTCACTATTTCTGATGAGCTCGCGTCACCACACGCAACAACAGACACAGAGCGAGAGTTCAGGTTAGCAGTTTGAATCAGATTCACTTTCTCGGCGAATCAGCCATCAGTGAGCTTTTAATCATATCAGTTTTTAGAAAAATCACATTTTAATAAAATACAGGAAATAAAATGCATTATTTTTTTAATCCGATTAATTGTACAAATAATCGAACGCTAATCGATTATCAAAATAATCGTTAGTTGCAGCCCTACTGAATACTCCAATGAGGTTCTCATGAAACTTTAGTAATGAAAATGGACGGACGGTTTAAACCAAATAATGGAAATTAATTGAGCCTACCAACTCTGTGCTATTGAAGTTTAATTCATATTAAAAATGTCAACAAGACAAGGATAAAAAAAACAACTAGTCACATTCTTAAGAAACGTTCTTTAGAATACAAAATGGCCAAAAAAAAAACAGCCTCATTAAAATCACAATTTTTATTGTTTATGTTAACAAAATCATCACAAAATAAATACATTGTGAAAATCAGCCAGTCCTAGCTGCATTTATCTCGACTTTGAAATGTCTAGTGATTACTCCACTATAAATAAATCTGCTTCGACACACCAGCAAAGTATCAGTTTTGTGTTTTTTCAAAGCACCTTTTCCACAATAGAGATCAGGCATGTTGTTTTCCCTTGCCCCAATCCCCCAACAGACTGGCCACACCCCCAATCACACGTACAGTCACACGCACGCACCCGCAAAGAATCAGTTTTGTGTTTTTTCAAAGCACTTTTTCCGCAATTGGTGACAGGCATGTGGTTTCCCATATGTATCCAATCCCCCAGCAGCCTGGACCCACTCCCAACCACCCGCACCAACATAGTCAAACCCACAGTCTCACACACACAGTCAAACCCACAGTCTCACACACACAGTCAAACCCACAGTCAAACCCACAGTCTCACACACACAGTCAAACCCACAGTCAAACCCAGACACACAGTCAAACCCAGACACACAGTCAAACCCAGACACACACACACATTCAAACCCAGACACACACACACATTCAAACCCAGACACACAGTCAAACCCAGACACACACACATTCAAACCCAGACACACACACAGTCAAACCCAGACACACACACAGTCAAACCCAGACACACACACAGTCAAACCCAGACACACACACAGTCAAACCCAGACACACGCAATCACACACAGTCAATCCCAGACACACACACACACACACACACACACAAACCCAGACACACACACAGTCAAACCCACTGTCAAACCCAGTCTCACACACACACACACACACACACACACACACTCAAACCCACAGTCTCACACACGTCAAACACACAGTCCCACACACACACACAAACAGCTAATTCACAGAATGATGCTGAGCTAATTGTGTTAATTTACAAGGCTTTAGTCAAAGGGATCACTGCTTTAGCTGGCAAGACTGTCAGGCCGGAGAGTTAATGACTAAGAAAGGCTCAAGACAAAAGGAAATCTGGCGAGAACATGGCAGACATGCCAGCGAGCACATTAATAAAATCGCAGGGATAAAACCATCCCCACAAAGCCAGACAGAATTCAGTTCAAGCACTATTATCAACTGATCAGGAACTTAATGCCTTTTAATACTTGCTTGCAATAAAGGTTTAATTAACATACTCTAATTAGGTAACACTATTTTAATATGTACATGTATTTACTATAGTAATAACAGTCAATTATGTGTAATTACAAGCAACTTTCCCTAAACCAAACCCTTACCTCAACCCTATAATAAGTACATGTTGTTAATTAATAGTAATCAGTAATTACTTGTGTAATTACACCGTAACAAGGACACATTCAAATAAAGTTCAAAAACTTTATGAAGTTCTTTTTATTTGATTTCCACAACTCTACCAATCTCGGACAGTATTATTTGGGTGCACCAGTGTTCTAACTAATCAGACTTCTAATTAATTTCTCCTATTCCAGTTTAATATGTTAAGACAACAAAGTATGCAATTTGTTGATTTCATTGAAAAGCTTGGGGGAAAAATACTTTCCTTGGTCATTTTTTACCAAAATGCAATAATTGGCTCCACCTCCGAAATGACTTCATGTATGACATCACAAATCCCTCTTGCTTTATTCCAACCACTCCCCATCCAATCACCTGATTCCTTTCTGGTAAGTAACACCTGGTTTTTGAAATCCAATCTGTTATCAGTTGATAAAACGTCCCACCCTGCATTTATCTCAAAAATCCTGTAGAGCTCCTTAAGAAAATTGTAAGTGTTAAGTGCTAAACAGATGATTTAAAAAAAAAATAATATATTTTTTTTAATTACAGGGATATAATCTTGTTCAACAGTCATATATTTACATTTATGCATTTGGCAGACGCTTTTATCCAAAGCGACTTACAGTGCATTTATTACAGGGACAATCAATGGTGGTGGGGATCGAACCAGCAACCTTCTGATTACCAGTTATGTGCTTTAGCCCACTACACCACCACCACTCCATAATCAGACTCCATAGATGGTTTTACAAGGACGCTCAGCTTGTAATGTTGATTTATCTCTATTAAAAACCTACTAAACACAGCACGTACATTTGCCATCATCCAAGGACAAGCTTTTAGTTTCTTTTCCAGGCAACTGTGTGGCACTTCCACTTTGGAATATTTATATATCATTCCTCTCACAGGCTAGTCTTTGTGGAGGAATGTGGGTGTTAACTTGCTCTACAACAAAGTAAGACATTTCAAAAGGTTGAAATTCAAGCAATGCTCTCGTCTCATGGTTTAATGGGTTTTATAAAAAGCACCACGCTCCAACAAAAGGACATATTCACTTCTCGTCATTAGTAACAAGCCATTACAAAAATAAAACCCTACTCAAATGGATTAAAGCCTTCGGAAATGAGACATGAAGGATTTATTTGCACGAGCTGCTCTCACCGCTTTCAGTATCCACCCCATGCATTTGCCAATATTCATAATTTGCTTCTTTATTAAATATGCTTCATTTGACCCTTCAGATGGTTATAGCCCTGTCGATGCTACAGTATAGGTTGTTTAAACATAAATTGGGTGCTTTGAACAGAAGCCCCATGCGAGAAAGAGATCTTGAAAAAATAAATAATTGAGTGTGAAAGCAAACTACGGAGAAGGATAAAAAACGAGGCAGAGCGAGCGAGAAAAAAAGCATAAGATGAATCATGTGTAGTCTGAGTTTATACTCCACTAAATCAACTATTCCACTCCAAGCTGTGTTCAAGTTTCAGTTAGTGCCGGGACAGAAGCATAAATAACACAAAAAGGACATCCTTATCGCTACTTGAGGTATAAAAATGTCACTCAGGCCTCTCTAATCTGTCATCGGTGGGCTTGCCAACTTCTTGGGGAAGCTGCTGACTTGCACTTTGATCAGCTATGAGGTTCTCATATGACTATACCAGTTTGCCATCTGTGTCATGGTTCCTAAGGGGCCGTTCACACAGTGGGCATTCTTGTGTTTAAAAACAGCTAGATGGAGCGCAATGGAATGGAACAGATCCCGTAGTGACAGACTGATTAAATCACAAGCACAGCTCTAGCACAACTTCTCGTCAATTAGTAGTTCTTGCTATATAGATATTGCTTTATGTCCTGGACCTCCTCTGTCCATGTTTTAGTCTTTTATAGGCAATAAAACACTATGGCTCTGTTACAAAACCTAGCGTGCTGCCTACATTCCAATATTGTTTGCATACAAAAAGCACTCCTCATGGAGCGTTTCTGCCTATGTAAAGTGTTTCAAATTGGTCACTTATGAAGTCCCATGTCTGTTAGAATACTAACTTAGGGGTAATACAGACTGAACACGTTTTAGACCCTCGTGTACACAGATAAGCGCATGACGGCGCTCTCAGATCAGTTCACATGCATTTTGAAATCAAAGTAATGCAGGTTCAAGCATTCATGCAATTCCAAACATTAGTAAACACAACAAGATGTACAAATCTACAAATGCAACACAGAATAACAAAAACATTACATTGTTGCAATAAAAGCTCCTTGTGAAGTTGAAGTAAATATTACAGCACATTCAGTGTCAAAATAAAAGCCCCAGGTGAAGTAGTAAATACGACAGCACTGTGTCAAAATAAAAGCCCCAGGTGAAGATGAAGTAAATACGAGAGCACTTTCAGTGTCAAAATAAAAGCCCCTGGTGAAGTAGTAAATACGACAGCACTGTGTCAAAATAAAAGCCCCAGGTGAAGATGAAGTAAATACGAGACCACGTTCAGTGTCAAAATAAAAGCCCCAGGGGAAGATGAAGTAAATATGACAGCACCGTGTGTCAAAATAAAAGCCCCAGGTGTAGATTAAGTAAACACATCAAATATAATCAATATTGTATATATCAATTTTGTATAACGCAAATCTAATAATCAGAATGAATATTCAACATTATATTAGAATTATCAACCTGACGTGTCCCACAGTAATAATTTAGTATTATGCAATGTCAACTGGGGTTTCAAAAATAAGTCGGTGATGTCACTTTGCACAGTAAAAACATTTGAAGGTAAATCATTTTTATTAAGCTAATATGTATCATTGTGTATGAACTATAAAATGCATATCAATGAAAATAATTTAATTTAATTCTCACTTGTGTTTATTTAATGAAAAACAAATTCGATTTTTATTTAATCTCTTTAAAATATTGAATCTACTTGGCTAAAATGGTTGTTTGGATGAAATGATGGTTCCTCTGATTTAAAAAAAATCAGAGCAAATTTTTGAGCCATTAGAGCAAATGCAAAATTATCTAAATATATATATAATATTGTCAAGAGGCTGAAAAATATTGAGATATAATTGAAGACATATCGCCCAACCGTAGTTGAGATGCACTGCAACTGTCACAGACCACCATCTTGCGCATGTGTATAAAACAATGCAGTCGGATGCAAAGGCAGATGCCTTCGATAGGCATTAGACAGCAAGGCAGCCCATTAGATTTTGGAACTATGCAAATGCCTTGTGTTAAAAGGGAGTCCCAATAGGCAGCAATTAATCTCTCCGTGTAATAAGAATAGTCATAATTACTTGTCTTTGTATTACAGAGATGTTTGTAGATGATCTAGGTAGACAGACGTCTCGTGAAACCACCTTTGCTTAATTTACCACTGTATGAATGTCTACTTTACGGAGTGGTGGTGGCCTAGTGGACTAAAGCACATAACTGGTAATCAGAAGTTCGCTGGTTCGATCCCCACAGCCACCACCATTGTGTCCTTGAGCAAGGCTCTTAACACCAGGTGGCTCTTAACACCAGGTTGCTCTGGGGGGGATTGTCCCTGTAATAAGTGCACTGTAAGTCACTTTGGATAAAAGCGTCTGCCAAATGCATAACTGTAAATGTTTACGCCTGACAAATCTTAGATTACACTGCCCAATGTCATCCATTTGGGTGAGATGCCAAACAAAAGCAGGCAAGACGGATTGATCGCAAAATGGTCTGTGAAAGCACATTGACTATGAGCCGTTGCTAATGTGGTTGTTGAGGACTGTTGTTGAACTGTTGGGTCTTGACCCAAAAACGTGTTGCAAGTTTGATCAGCATGGAGAGAAAAAAAAAAAAATGCTAAAAGCAAATAAGAAAATTATTGATCATCAGTGCCCATCTAATGGCTCTGTTAGTTGGAATAGTGATCAACACACCGGGTTTGGTTTGGGTGGAGGAGAGAGCGAGATTGAGCGAGCGAGCAGCGATACACTGCAGTGTGTAATTTCAGACACTGTGATCATAGCCAATGAGACAGAGGCTGACCTTTTTCGGATCTATTAATCTGGCTAGCCTTGGCCAATTTTAAGCAAACAGAGTCAAGCTTGCGCACCGTCTGTCCAATTTCCCAACGCGTAAATTGGACAGCTGCTCGCACCATTTTCAATTCATTACTGTGCTACAGAAAGGAAGCTATGAGGTGGCGGAGAAGTGCTCAGTTTTTTTTTAAAAGCACCTAGAGCAGTGGTTTTCAACTAGTTTTGCTTCAGGGCAAAGACTTTACATTGGACATCAAAAGGCGATCCAACACAGTACCAAAACTGCTTATTAAACTAACTAATCCAAAATATATATATATAAAAAACAATGTATTCACATTACCACAAAATGCATAGTTCCAACAATAAGGAAAATTCAGGGTGCAATACAAGTTAAGCTCAATCAATAGCATTTTTTGACAATGTTGATCAGAAATATCCCTCCTTTCCTTAAAAAACAAAACAATGGAAGTAAACGAGGCCAATCCATAAACGTTAAAATACTCAATTTACTAGAGAATGGATATATTCTAAGATAAGAGAGAATACATCTCGTATGACCCTATTGGCAAATTATGTTGATCGTTTTAAAGCATACATCAACAAAACAACATTTAGAGGTTTATGCTTAAAAACAAGAGAAAAACAATTGGCCAATGGGGAAGAGCTGGACATTTTAATCGTGATCACGATTTCTGCCTTTCACGATTAATTAAGCATAATCGCCTGCGATATTAGTGAGCTAACAAACAGAAATTATCAGCCACGTGAAGTTGCAAATTGTTGCTCATTTTTATAATTGACCATCTACAGCTTTTGAAGTCTATTTACACGCTCTCTTCAGACGTTCTCCAATGACAAATCGCTTTCAGTTTCAAGCATGCGCTGACATACGGAGCCGCAGATGTTTAGGAGTATGTTTCGTATGTGCGTCGCTTTAACCGATACGAGGCTCGTATCAGAAAGCTGAAAAAATGCCAACTTCAAAGACTGTTTATGGAGGTATTTCAACCTGTTCCGAGACCAGTCATTCAACAACTCTGTCTGTTCACACATTAACTGATTACACAGCAAGTCAGCTACATAAACGTTGGTTGCAGCACGGTGTTACAGCGGGTTTAGGCCAGTTCTGTGCTCAATAGCCATGAATTCCATCTCGTGCTCTCATTATATATTATACACAGAACATCTGTTCTCAGAGTTCACTTAAGTTCGTTCATGTCGCTAACATGAGTTGACTGTGCTACAGATTTACCTAATTGTACATTTGCATAATTTCAGGTATGTCTGGCCATAACAAGTGTCTAAAAAAATCTAAAGTAAACCCATGGCACCAGCGTTTCATGGGTCGAGGAGGAGATGAGAGCATTTCACCATGTTTGGATTGAGCACCAGGGCCTGCCAAAACTGTTGTCAGAGACAAAACACACTTCATTCAGGTTTTTTTAATTTTTTTTACATCATAGTAAAAGCTTGAGACCATTTAGCATTGCCACCAGCTAAATTATTAAAGAAATATATTACTACCGTTTACTGCAACAATAATAATAATAATAATAACAAAATGTAAATCATTTTTTAAAGAGAACTTAAGTGTGAAAATCCTTAAATTGAAAGTAAAGCAAGGGCAAAATAATGTACTTTTTGTAATTTGTAGTTTTAACACCTTTAATAAAACAATTAAAAATAAAGCTGTGGCAACAGTATTTTTGTGTCCAAATTGTGCAGCCATGCTATAAAAAAAATGCAATAAATAAAACTTCAAAAATAAGTACAGAATAATTGTGATTATCATTTTAACCATTATTGTGCAGCCCTACAATAAAATATAGCCTAGACATACAGTATTGCCTGTTTAGAAGTTCCTACTACAAAACGAAACAAAAATATTCTCTCTCTCTCTAAACCCAACTAGAACATTTCAAATCTCATGTAAACGCTGTTCTCTTGGATTGTAGGGTATTCAGAATAAGCAAATTTTATTTATTTATAATATTATTGATTATTGCCATCACTACTCGATTACTCGTGTCCATCCTTTGAATCGGCATGCAATTGTGTCTAGCAGGATTCCGTTGCAGAAAACGCCCGTTTTTACCAGTTCTCGGTTTTCGTGTGGACGTATGGATGCAGTTGCCCTAGGAGGAAGCGGTCATAATTGAAATGTGCCCAAATCAGAATCATTACCATTTTGGGCAATTTGCACCACCAAAGATGCTTATTGGGTAACTGTGTTTAATAAAGCGCTCTTTAGAAAACCAACCGTAATGAGCTCTTTAAAGTCAGATCGGAGTGCGATTATGCCAGTGAAAGAGTTTAGCCTCACAGCACACAGACTGCTACATTTAGTCTTGTGCGATGTCATAATTAAGCCATGCACCCGCTTTCACTGCATCACAATGGACGCGGTCTGCAAAGCCCTGGAAAATATTTATAATTACTTATCATTAAAGCCGAGGGATTTGTATCCGTGGATGTAAACACAATTATGAGAGCCTCTTGCTTTCATGTGCCTCAAACACTGCACTCCATATGAGAAGCGTGCAAACAGTGTGGACAGACATTAATTACATTTATAAATAAAAACAAGCTCCTGTTCTCGTTTTAATGCACTACAGAAATGCACATGCATTTTATCTCTCACATCTTTTAGTGGAAGGCAGGGACTTGATTCTAATTCAATCTCTACTAGAAATCATTATGGGCAATTCATCTTACATATCCACTTAAAAGGTAATTTGAAAATCCATGTCGTCGTCGTTCAAATGCTTTCGGTGTCCTGAGGTCATCGTTTAGCACCTAATTTACTCATGAAATTTAGTCAAGGCCTTTAACTGCTGTGGAGAGCACAATATTCTTGACCGCACATGCACGCTGGCCACAATGGAGGAGAACATTTATTTGAGAACAATGACTTTGTTTGCAACATTGTGAATGTATTGCAGTGATTTTAAGTCGCTTTTCATTTGTTCATTAAGTTTCAAAAGACAACATCATTAGTTTCACAATCTTATCTTGCAACTCATACGAAAGCGCAATGAAAAATGCTAAATTAAATTTCAGTAGCATAAATGAGTAATTCACTTTTATTACCTAAGTGCTTATAAATGTAATGTATTAAATGCAATTATTCATTGTGTTCACTTGGTGAAAAACTGGATATACCTTCATGTTAAGGTTGCATCATTAACTAAATGATTAAAAATCATTAACTGGAAAACATTGAGCTACATTATACATTTTGAATATACTGTAATTGGCTGGATGGTCCCTCTGATTGGAAAAATACAACACCCAGAAATATTGACATACAGTATTTTATACAAATAATATAGAAAGTCGTTACAAGGCTAAACATATATAGACATTATTATTAATACAATTTCCCAGCCATACTATCTTTCTGATTATTTAATGACCAAAAGCATCAAATGAAGAACCACACCTGCAGAGTCACGCTACCTTCTGGGTCCTATAATTTAATCAAGCCGTCTAAACACAATGAATCAATTAATTACTCTTAAATGCATGTCAGAGACTTAAGTCCATCATTTAGTGATTTGGTTAATTGCGTGAGCCTCTACCAAGAGCATTAACATGACGGAGAGAATGACAAAGATCTGTTCAAAATCCTATAGCACTGACTAATCTACTCCCTATATAGGCAGCTGCCTTCTAAGACAGTATTCGAAATCAAATGGAACATGATAAGTAACCAAGTTGGAACAAACTAAATAGGCAGCAATTCTGTACATCATACAAACAGCACTCCACATGTGAAACACGAACACACTCTAGATAGGCTTCTCGCTAGGTTTTGGAACAAAGATGATGTTGTAGAGAACAAGAGATAGTGGCAAATACTCACAGCACAGTATTAAATATGACTCGTATTTTAAGGCTACGTCTACATTAATCCGGACACATTTGAAAATGGCATTTTCGTTTCAAAACGCTCCACACTAACATTTTCAAGCGTTTTGCAAAAGTTGCTCGTCCACACTGACACGTATGAAAATGCTTAAATCGTGTCACTACACATGCGGAAAATCCCCGTTGCATGTACGGTCTGAAACGCAATTGTCCTCGTGTTCTGTCGCTGGACACCAATTCTGAGTAAACTTCAATGTGAAGGTTGTACAAAGTGACATTTATTTTTAACAACGCTATCAAAGTGAGTATGAGGCACAACAGCGCTGCTATTACACAGGCCGCCATCTTGATTGTTTTGGTTGGATAGATCACATGACTACACAACGATATTAAGCTAGCCAGATAGCTTGCTGCTAGCTAGTGGCTACCGAGCCTGATTGGTTTCCATGACAGCAGGGCTACCTGCTGATACTTCCTAACAGTCCGGTTTCATGTTTGTGATTCGGTTAGCTAGTTGTGAATATTACTTTGCCGAAATGCTTGTTTTTAGCAATACGTACCTGACATGATCGTCTAGATGTAGAACATTGAAAATTACTCAAGTTTATCATCGATATTGAAAATAAATGTTTAAATATATACCAATATGATATTTTTTTTTTTAATTATCGGCATCAACCGATACATTTTCCCATTCAGCTGATTTGTTTCTTGAGGGTGCTGAGAATCGTCTGCTTGCATGTGAAGCAATGGAGACATGTAAACGACCAGTCATTTTTCATTTTGTTGTTGCATGCCATCATGTTACTACAATAAGACCGGTGTGCAACAGTGTCATTTAAACGGTGCATTTGAGCTCATAATGTTAAAGTGTTTCCCCGTTTCATTCTCCACCTCTCTCCTCAGCAGTTCCCTGTAACGTTTAACAGTCTTGTCTAATGATAAAATGGCAAAATTCAATAAAACTAATATCTTATTCGGTCTGCAAATATGCACATATCTTATTTAAACAGATGTAATAAACCAACCTCACAAAACTTCAGCAGATCCAGCATCTGTGGAGCGCTCATTTATTTACCCCTAAAGCGCGCGTGCGCACACACACACACACACACACACACACACACACTTCTATTATATACTATCTGCAAATATGCAGATTTCTTGTTTAAAAAGATGTAATTCACGAACCAAGAAATTCCAGCATTTTCTTCCCGTCAAACGCTCAACTAATATAAACGGTGTGCACTGTTATTTCCTTCTTCCTAATATAGTAATTTCTTCATGTGCAAATAAATTACTAAAATTTGATGACTAAACAGAAATCCGAAAAACTGCTATCTACTATTTTAAAATACAATATAATTTTAGATTCTTTAAGAAGTTAATATAGTGCTTAACAGTTCATAATTTTTTGTTTATGTCATTTACTATATTAAATTGTCTGATAAATCGGCATTGTATCAGCCACCCTGCTCTCTGGATAACGGCATCGTTCAGTAACATTTATAAAAAAAAAAAAAAAAAACAACATTTCACACTAGAACGGTTGGTGTAGTTGAGCACACGAAAACAAACAACCAGAAGTGGTCAATCCATCAATATGTTTGCGAGTCCTGTGAAGCAAATCTGTACTGAAGAAACTGGAGGCGGATAATGTGATAATTTCTGTCTAATGTACCATCTGCTATTGTATCAATGTCACTGTTAGCATGAATCAGCTTTATTTGTCATCTGTAGCCTCATGCTCTTGGGCAAACTACACAGTGCTATGAAAGTATTTGCTCATTCCTGATTTCTTCTATTTTTGTGTATTTTTATACCAAATTGTTTTAGATTTTTAAACAAGATATAACATAAAACAAAGGCGACCTGAGTAAACACAAAATACAGTTTTCAAATATATATATATATATATGTATTTTTTACCAAAAAAGTTATTCAACACCTATACCCATGTGAAAAACGAACTGCCCCTTAAACTTAATAGCTGATTGTGCCACCTTTAGCAGCAACAATGCAACCGATAACTGGAGATCAGTCTTTCACAACGCTGTGCATTTGACCCATTCTTCTTTGCAGACCTGCTTTAGTTCAGCCACATTGGAGGATTTTCAAGCATGAACTTCCCATATAAGGTCCTACCATCATCTCAATCAGATTCAAGACAGGACTTTGACTAGGCCACTCCAAAACATTCATTTTGCTTAATTTGAGCCATTCAGAGGTGGAATTACTCCTATGTTTTGTCAAGTCGTCATTTTTATTTGTATAGCACCTTTGACAACACACATCGTTTCAAAGCAGCTTTACAGAAGATCAGGCATTAACAGAAGAGAACACTGTGATGTCTATAATGTCGATGAATCATCGTTGTGTAATTAGATCAAATACAATTGTGAATCGTGTTTAAAAATAAGTAATTAAATAATAATTGTATTTATAACCCCAGTGAGCAGCCGAAGGGGACTGTGGCAAGGAACACAAAACTCCATAAGATGTTGGTTAATGGGAGAATCCAGACTCACTGTGGGAGCCAGTTCCCCTCTGACTACCATCATGTATAAAATTCCAATACTACTTCTGTACAGTGCAAGTCATGGTTAAAAATGATTAAACTAAGTAAGCATTAAGGGACAGTATTTAAACATAGATTTAGTATGAACAGTAAGATTAATGACTAATGTCTTTGAAGTTCATCCTGGATTAACTGCAGAAGTTCGTAGATGCAATTGTCCTTCAGTTGGTTGATGAAGGGTTTTGTTGGCAATTAATTGATAGTCTATATATTCCATTTCAAGAGTGTCATCCATCAATAGACCGAGGTGATGCAGGCAGAGATCGGTGAGGTGCGTCGCAGTTCAACATGGCCGGTAATTTCGGTCTGGTCCATCCTAAGTCCAAGGTTCAGACAATGGCATATGAATTATCCCATGTCTAATGCAATTGGAGTTGGCATCAGTTCATCCTCTGAACTCCATCATAATCAACTGAAGTGATGTTAGGCTGGCACCGGCTGCATTTAGTCATCATCATTCAGCGGCACATAGCCGTGGAGTCCAACACGAAGCAGAAACCATTGTCTTGCTGCTAGGGCTGCAACAAATGATTATATGGATAATCAACTAATCTAACGATTATTAGAACGATTATTCGACTATTCGGGCGATGATTGCAATGATTAATCACTAGCTCTTAATCGACTATTCAGCTTGTGCTTTGACTTAAAATGTTGCAATAAATGTGCCAAATAACAATAAAAAAAATGATCAAATCATATTTTAAAAATACCTCTAAATGACATTCCTCTAGAGTTGAGTTTTCTTCCTCTCCTCAATCAGGAGTTGCAAATCTGTAGTTGGTTCTCCTCGCGCACCCTCATTAAAGTTTAAGGTGATCTCATGTTAAGTTAAATGAGATCAAATGACTATTCGACAACCAAAAATGTTGCTGCCAATTTTGTTTAATTGTCGACATTGTCGATAAAATTGACCAATCGTTTCAGCCCTACCTGCTGCATAATCCAGTTGTGCTTGAGCTTCAACTCACGCACTGATGATCGGACATTCTCCTTTAGGATTTTCTGGTAGAGAGTAGAATTCATGCCTTTATTTTTGCCTCATCACTCCATTTCCATTTTAGACCAGTGTCTTCCTGATAGTGGAGTCATGAACGGTGACCATTATTGATGCGAGAGAGGCCTACAGTTCCTCAGATGTTGTCCTTGGCTTTTTTGTGGCTTCCTGGATGAGTCGTCGCTGTGCTCTTGGAGGAATTTTGGAAGGTCGGCCACTTCTGGGAAGGTTCACTACTGTGCCAAGTTTTGGAGCTAATGGATCTCACTGTGATTCTTAGGAGCCCCAGAGCCTTTGAAATAGCTTTGTATCCCTTCCCAGACTGATGCATTTCATTCACCTTTTTCCCTCATCATTTCTGGAATTTCTTTCAACGATGGCATAGTGTGCTACTAGGTGAGACCTTTTAGCCAACTTGATGCTGCTGAAAACGTTCTATTTAGGTGTTGATTTGATTGAACAGGTCTGGGGGTGTTTAGTCCAGCTGAACCCCATTATGAATGCAGATTCATAGATTTGGGGATTTAGTAACTAATGGGGGTAAATACTTTTTCACACAAGCCCAGTTGGTATTGGATAACTTTTTTGCTAAAATAAATAACATTATTATTTAAAAACTGTATTTTGTGTTTACTGGATTGCCTGTGTTTTGTGTTAGATATAATTTTTGAAATGTATGAGAAGAAATCAGGATGGGGGCAAATACATTTTCACAGCACTATAGCTCTTTAAAAGCTACAAAAGCACACTGCCAAAGCACTTCGAGTAGTTCTCCAAAAGGCACCTAAACAACACTGTCCAACAGTCGTTTCCAATACACAAAAACATGAATGACTGTTGGAGGCCCAAATCTTCCCATTCCTGCCAGAGCTGGTTATAAATTTACACTGTGTACTTATCTTTAATGTAGCTGGCCTGTCATTCAAGCAGTCAATTTCCAGAGACAAGGCCACACTTTGTAAATCAGTGTAATATTCTCAATTCCATTGTCAGGATAGATGTAGCGCAGACTGCCTGCTGTGACAGAGCTGTAATCATTTCAATCTGGTAAACACCGATTATGCCTTTCAAAGCGTCTTGCTGTTCAACTGATACGTCGCGAGTTCTCTTCCCCTCGATTCGCTCCTCAATTTTCCCCCCCATCTACTCTTCAGTCAAAAACATTACAAACATGCAAAATACAATAGCTCAGTTGCAAAACCAAGTGAGCCGTCCACCTAGACAGAAATTTTAGGCATCATAAGCATGCTCCCAAACTTAAGTCTGTTCCAAAAGGCTCACTTACACTAGGGTTGGGAGAAAATATTGATTTTCGGATTAATCGCGATCTTCATTTGAACGATCCTAATACGGTTTCTAAAAATCCCAAGATCAATCTTTCACTCCATGCGCAACCCTTTGCAATCAATTGCATGTGTGACCAAATTGTGCGTAACGTAACTAAAAATGGCTGCGATTAGCCGCGGGGTGGTTAAAGATCAGATTTATCTTACCATTCATTGAGTAGTAAAAGATCTCACTGCATGCTGAGAGTTAAAGTCCTTCTTACTAGGTACATTACAAAAATAGTATTACAAATCCATGAATTCCATCAATAAATATATATATATATATTTTTTTTTTACACATTTATTGTTTAATGCATAATTTACCAGTGATTCTCAAACCTTTTCAAACTGCACCCAAACCACTAAAAAAATAAACAAATAACATCAGCACTTAATCATTTAAAAATGGTGATTTAAACCAATCAGCCACAACATTAAAACCACCTGCCTAATATTGTGTAGGTCCCCCTCGTGCCAGCAAAACAGCACCAACCTGCACCTCAGAATAACATTAAATATTTCAGTAACCGTTGATCTCCTGGTATTTTCACACACAACAGTCTCTAGAATTTACACCAAATGGTGGCAAAAACAAAAATCATCCAGTGAGGGGCAGTTCTGTGGATGGAAATGTCTTGTTGAGACGTCAACAGAGAATGGTCAGACTGGTTCAAACTGATAAAGTCTACAGTAACTCGGATAACCACTCTGTACAATTGTGATGAGAAGAATATCATCTCAATGCTATTCTGAGATTCGGGTTGGCGCTGTTTTGGTGGCACGAGTGGGACCTACACAATATTAGGCAAGTGGTATTAAATGATGTGGCTGATCAGTGTAAAAACATTAAGTAACTTAATGAAAAATAGAAGAACTTACTGAGTGATTATTAGATATACATTAACAAAGATTCAATACAGCCAGAGTTTGACTGAAAAGGAGACCGGTTATTTGTATACCCTTCTCCTCCCAATTTGGAATGCCTAATATGCCTAGTATGTCCTTGTGGTGGCGTCGTTACTCACCAGTTGCCTCCGCTTCCGAGACAGTCAATCCACGCATTGACTCCGGAGACTCGCAGCATGTGGTGGCTCATGCTACTCTCCACGATCCACGCACAACTTACCACACGCCCCATTGAGAGAGAGAACCACTAATCACGACAATGAGGAGGTTACCCCATGTGACTCTACCCTCCCTAGCATCTGGGCCAATTTGGTTGCTTAGGAGACCTGGCTGGAGTCACTCAGCACGCCCTGGATTCAAACTCGCTACTCCAGTGGTGGTAATCAGTGTCAATTCTCGCTGAGCTAACCAGGCCCCAAGCAGACCTGTTATTGAAATGTATGGGAATATTAAGCTTCTGAAGTTATCCAGCAAAAGATGGTGAGTGCTTCTCATTTTCTAATCAATATTGTTGTTTGATTAATAATAATAATAATAATAGGGTTATAACAGATGCAGCACATCTGTTAGGCTGCATTTACATATCGTATAGATCGGACATTTTAATGAAAGATTTTTGTCTTGTCTACATCACGCAATACATTAATGGCTTCATTAATATCGCTTAAAGACGCGCAAATTTGTGTCTCATCTGTTAACACTCCCATAATACATAAACCTCTCTGTTTACATTCATATTGCATCAACAAGTACAGTAATTAATATTGGGATTATATTGAGATATGTTCAAATGAAGATTGTGATGCATTGAAAAATCAGTATCCTATCACTGAATAATGTCTCTTTTAAATGTCATTTCTGTTCTTTTAAGTCTTTTTTTTGTGTGGTTAAAATGCTCTATTTTTTCCCCAATTTTATTTAAAGCAAGTAGTCAAAATTCACCTCCGAGTGAATACAGATACCAGACAGCCAAGTCGCAAAGTAGGCTGCAGCTAAAGTGCATGATAAAGCCATTTTCAGCTCGATTGCATTTTTTTAAAGTGACATTGAGAGGGCAACAGACTCATCTCATCTGCTTCTGTGTCATCCATCAGTCTAACTACTGTGAGCTAATTATTTAGGCCCATAACCCAGATGCGACACACATTACATCGCCTTAAATCATTGCACATGCTACACTTTCTGATATTAAGTGGCTTGTAAGTACAGTGAATGCCTCATATTTCAAGAGCAGACAATCTACACAGACGTGACGGCAGCTAAAGTAATGACTGCCCATTATCGTGTATTGCTTGCAATAATAATTTTCAGGAGTCTCGTTTCATGAAGGGTGGTCCATCACGTTTTGGACAAAGAATTTCCTATACGTAATCCCACATTTATTTTTAAAGGTTGTTAAATGAAGACACTGATAAAACCATGTGGGTGGTTACCTTTTCAGACAGTCTGCAAGGCAAATAATACATTATGGAGTAATGTACTAAATATACAATCTATTTAAGTTGCTTTTACATATGGTAAAATATTACTTACAGACTTAATGTATGGTATTACAGATTAGCTGCTTTTTTTTTTGAGCATGCAAAATTATTTCAGCAATGGGCAGGACGTCGTCACGTGCGAGTAGGGTTGGATATCATTCAAAAAATGTCGATATCGATACTGCCATCTTGACTTCTATACTGGTACCTAAAAGATACTTTTTCGATACCAATTTTATGAAATCCGTTTTAACAGGATTACAAACATTATACATTACCTCAAAAAAAACTTAGGCTTTATTTTTTCAGTTTGTTTACTTTTTTCAAGTTAATTCAACCAACCCCAAGGATATGTACAGTTTAACAAGATAACAAGTTTTAATGTACGTTAAACTTGATCAGTTACTGTCAACTTTAAAGCATATTTAGCATCAATTTAGCTAGCTATCTATAGCCATACATCCAAACAATATCTAACGTTATGTAGGTCCCCGATTATAGGACTATGTAACCGTGCTCAGAAACGTTAATTTAACAAGTATGTACCACTACAAGTTAACCGATTTTGCTTGTGAAGGAGTTCAAGTACCTCGGGGTCTTGTTCACGAGTGAGGGACAATGGAGCGGGAGGTTGGCCGGTATTGCGCCCGTCCTATCGCACCGTTGTCACGAAACGAGAGCTGAGCCGGAAGGCAAAGCTCTAGATCTACCGGTCAATTTTTGTTCCTACCCTCACCTATGGTCATGAAGGCTGGGTCACGACCGAAAGAACTAGGTCACGAGTACAAGCGGCCGAAATGGGCTTCCTCAGAAGGGTGGCGGGCTTCTCCCTTAGAGATAGGGTGAGGAACCCAGTCATCCGTGAGGAGCTCGGAGTAGAGCCACTGCGTCGAAAGGAGTCAGTTGAGGAGGTTTGGGCATCTGGCCGCCTCCCTAGGGAGGTGTTTCAGGCACGTCCAGCTGGGAGGCCGCCTCGGGGAAGACCCAGGATTAGGTGGAGAGATTACATCTCCACACTGGCCTGGGAACGCCTCAGGGTCCCCCAGTCAGAGCTGGTTAATGTGGCTTGGGATAGGGAAGTTTGGGGCCCCCTGCTGGAGCAGCTGCCCCCACAACCCGGATAAGCGGTAGAAGATGGATGGATGGATGGATGGATGGATGGGTTTGTTTGCTAAAAGTTAACCTTAACTGTCATAGTCCCAGTCATATCGCCGCTGCATTCATCAGTAGTTTTGGAGGAGGTCTCGTGTGGTGGGCATGTTGAAGGAAGCTCTGTGGCAGGAGGACGCTGAGAGGATGACTGCTCCGGCTCGGTCTTCTTGCAGTCGAAGACGGAGCAACTTTCTTCTCTTAAGTTTATTCCATCCACTGTCAAGTGCTTAATCAGATTTGTCATGTTGCCAGTCTTGGCAGCAATTATCTTGTCACAAATATTGCATCGTGCGCTGTTGGCATCGAGCCTGGTGAAATGTAGCCACACTTTTGATCTTTTCCACATCTTTCACATGTATGGGGATTGGGACGCATACACACTACAGCCTCACATGTGAGCATCTCTGGGCCTAACCGGCGTAACCTAGTGTTTTTCCATGACGCATAAACACTTTAAGATTTGGGCACATCTAGCATGCTACATGCTTATCACTGACGTTGACTAGATTAACCCCTTAGGTACCGAAATTTGGAACCGAATGACAAGTCATTTTTTGATACTTGATAGTTTAGAGGCAATTCGGTCGGTGCCTAAAATGTATCGAACTCGATACCCAGCCCTACGTGCAAGGGCTTGTGGTTTTAACCAAACATAGCAAATCATTTTGAAATTTAACAACAATTTTAAAAATCACAAACAGCAAATATTATTGTTCAAAATTTAAAAAAATACCATCTACTCACTTTCTTGCAACAGTTAAATCATTATGAAATATGTGTGATTTTTCACACCTCTTCATCAAGCAAATTCACAGGTCGGAGTTCACCAAATTAGAAAGTTCGTTCGCAACAATGCAACATTTCTTGGCGTGAGCTTGAGTTTCCAACCTACATTTGAATAAAAGTCAATGGAGGTGAATTCCGACCTCCTGCGTTCGGAATGCGTTTGAATGGAGCGTGTACCACGGAGAAGTGTAGAGTATCCACGGCCTTATCTGTAACAAGAAACTAACAAATTTCGAGAGAATGGGGCTGGGTGATTTATTTAAAAAAATATAGTCAAATATATAAACTAGGGTTATGAATCGATTACAATTTTTTAACTAATTAAATGCAAATTTTTCTGTGTTAAGTTTATAATCTCAAAACTATTAATTTCTCTGGCTGTCTTTTGGTCTCTACAAGTATACCTGTCTGCAGTTTGCTTCTCAGTCTGTATCGTGCACATGCTGGGTCCCTCTCGGGCGGTTTCGATTTTTAATCCGGTTCAGATGAATGTCAGTGAGTGTTTGAGTAATGCGTAAAGATACAGCAGCTTCCTCTTTTCACTTCTAGAGAGACTGATTATTCATCACTCGCACGCTTGTAGATGAAGAATCTTCATTCTCAGTACAGTAAATCCACTCTGGTGTATATTATGCCCAGGGTATGCATCGTGTGCAATGAATGAGCGCACACTGCTTCACAGAAGCAATTTCTGTGCAAGAAGTTTCAAGTACCACGTAACACATGTTAAAATATATTAATCGTGGAAATTAACATGTTTCATTTCCCAGCCCTAATATAAACAACATTTAAATATATTTTAAAAGCAAATATTATATCATTATATATTAAAATAAATATTTCATTATTTTCATGCACCAACATAATGCATAGTAAAAAACAATTTTTCCGACTGAAATTGTTTTTACAAATTTTTACAAATATATTGATATATTTAACGTCATCAAATTCTGAACAATGTTGACATGATATTTCTAGCAACGGTATATCACGTAGCTCTGCAAGTGTAATTCAAAATGCATCACGACAATAAAAATAGCATTTATTCGTCAAGCGTTATTTTTTCTGTACTTTCAGCACAATACATTTGGAGAGAAATAGGATGCTAATGCCTGGCATTGATAAACCAACATCTTAAACACTCTAGAGCATCAGCTCAACTAAAGACAACAAATAAATAAAAGTTGGTAAAACTAGAAGCAGCAAATATTATTATTATATTTTTTTTAAAGCAGAAAACTTGCACAAGGAATTTTTGCAGTATTATGAAACCTTTGAATGCACTCCCCAAATTTCAAGATTTTAAGTGGAAGTATGCAGTTCAAGGACGATGAATGTGCAATAGAGCGGACTACAAACATGTAAATAAAATGTAAAAAATTGAGGGGTGTAATTATTTTAACCAAATTAAAATTCCATTTCACTAATACAGTTTTTTAAATTGAAGGCATTTGAATAAAAGACCTTGTAAAATAACAGAATGCCAATTAAACGAGCCCTTTTTATACAAAGAAATCTTGCAGAACTTAGTTTATTGATTTGCAAAGATGTTGAAAGAATCCACTTCTACATCTAAACATCATTTAAACAAGATAAATGAACTTGAAGCAAAACTGCATACGATATTTAGAGCACAGATATTTCTTGTTTTAGTTTAATTCTTTACCTCAGTGGCAAATAGTGGTCTCGGTTTAGTTTTATGTTTGTACACATATTTTTGCTGAGTAAATGCATCTATAGTCAGATATCTATACTACAAAACAAGACAAAATAAAATATTAAGAAATGGTATTTTTGTAGTGTGATCGAAAAAATTAATAAAAAGAACTGAGAAATCTTTAACCACACGTCTGTTTAGTACATTTCACAAGTACATTTCCAGCAACTTTAAAGTTTGTCTAGGTCCAGAGAGTAGGTGTCTGCATTAGTCTCTACAGTTCTGAGAGCTGCGTTAGCGTTTGACAACCGTGAAAAACTCTGTAGAAAACACCTAAACCACTGACGCATCACAGAAATCATCCACATTATGCAGATTAGCATCACATAACGGCACTCATCCTTCAACATCACACTCTGCACAAGAGTTTGACTCATTTAGTCGAAAGCTTCTTTTCTGTGAAACCGTTTATCTTGGATGTGATCGTTTCTATAAAACTAACAAAAGGTCCCTGGAACTGGATAGACATGCCAATAATCTAGGTTACCGTTAAAGGCACAGCCAACAAGAGGGATAGTTAGAATGTTAGCCTCAGTCACCATTTAATTGCATTGTATCTTTTCCATAGTATCAAAGTGAATGGTGACTGAACTGTCATTCTAACATATCCTTTTGTCACAGTGGAAAGTAACTCATATGGTTTGGAACAACATGAGGGTAAGTAAATGATGACTTTTTTTTGGATGAACTATCCCTTTGAGAGTCTGGAGTTAAATCTTTACTTTTACGTATTCAATTGAATCTTCGGTAGCAAAAATGTTGTTAAGATTTTGCATGTTTGATTAATTATTAATCTATTCAAAGCCAACTCTATTTGTTTGCATCAGACTCATTACTCAAAAATGAGTCCATGTAAGTGCCTAAAACAATGTAGATTTACGCACTAGTGAAAAATGTTGCATAGTGAGGATGTCTTGAAAAATAATGACATAAATAGTTTTCATTCATCACTTAATGTCATACAAAGTCCAGTAAACGCTTAATCAATATCCGGTGTGGCATCAATTCTCCTACTTACATCCGGACACAGTTTTTCTTGGTTGTTGGCAGATAGGATGTCCCAAGTTTCTTGGAGATTTCGCCAGTTCTTCTGTCTCTTTATGTAATCTCAGACTGACCGATGTTCAGTGGGGGTCTCTGTGGGGGCCATGACATCTGTTGCAAGGCTCCCTGTTCTTCTATTCGAAGGTTTTCTATTTTCAAAGTAATGTTTGGGAGTCTAACATTTATATTTCTTATTGACACACTGAAGCTGAAGATATAAATAACCATCTTAATACAAAAGCTTTTTTGAAATATCTTTTGCACAGAACTGTAACATTGATTTTAATGACAGACTGATTCATTTGACTAGTTTTGCGATCCTCTCTTTACATGCAACTCATGAGTATAACAGCCTCTTCAATTCAAACTATTACACATCTACTTCCATTTAAACCTGGGGAGCAAAAACATTATTAGGTAATTTTGACTTTGATTTTATATTTTCTGAAAAATCTGATTAAACATTTTTTGGGTGAAAATAAATGTACATAAAAATCTTCCTTGTGTTGCATTAGTGAAGAATTTACATTTACAGTTATGCATTTGGCAGATGCTTTTATCCAAAGTGAATTACAGTGCACTTATTACAGGGACAATCCCCCCAGAGCAACCTGGAGTTAAGTGCCTTACTCAAGGACACAATGGTGGTGGACATGGGGTTCGAACCAGCGACCTTGCTGATTAACCTTGCTGATTAACAGACCTGTGCTTTAGCCACTACGCCACCACCACGCAAGAATGTGTGGAAGAGTGGAAAACCCTGAATATTTCGATGTATTTATTTTACCCGTTGCATTAAACTTAAAGTACACTACAATGGCCACTTGGTAGAAACAAAAAGGTTCAAAGCATAAGAATGAAATATAAATATATTTCAGAGAAAGTAAACCCCCACACGCATGCATGCAAGCTGAAATACAGCCCTAGTGTGTGGGCACTAGTCAACATTAGGACAGGCTCTATGGAAGTCTTGCTGGAGCTGAACTTGTCGTGACTAGCAAGGCGTTTCAGCACCTCCAGGTTTGTCATCAGATGCGAGCAGTCAGACTGCGTTCGGCTGCTGAATGTGAAAGCAAGCTGGCCCTGACTCAAACTCTCAGTGCAGTCCATGCATAGAATTATGCATCCCGAGTGTCACAAGAGGACCTCTGCAGCAATTTCCTCTCCGGACTTAAATGCTCAAACTCAATTGAAACCAGCTATGATACACAGACTCTGCTTTGACACACACACACACACACACACACACACACACACACACACACACACACACACACACACACACACACACACACACACACACACACACACACACACACACACACACACACACACACACACACACACACACACACACACACACACACACACACACACACACACACACCTAAGTCCCACCTGAATGCTGTTTTCATCCATGCAGATGACTATAGATAAAAAAAAATAAAAAAATACATAAAAAAAATAAAAAAAACACCAGAGGAAAGATAAGTTAAACAAAAATGTAATCCAGAAACCTCCAGAGGGCTGATATTCACAGGATGTTTGCATTTGTGCTACGATTACTTAAAGTTTACAGCCACAAAAAAAATGCCAGTTTACATTTACGTCCTTTGTAAATGTCCTTTGTCGGTGCATTCAAGCCAAACATTAAAAACTTTACAATACTTATAGTTCAATAGAAAACTGAAAACCAAGTCCCAAACTTTAATTTAATTGCAATAAAAAGACATTTATTTTTCCTCCTATAAAGAGTACATATAAAAACAATTATTAATAATATATTATATATATTCAATATATTATATATCTCTCAAACACACGGTTAAATATAATTCTTATAGTAAAATATAAAACTTAAATATTCAGTATAAAATATACATTTTAAAATATTATTTAATGAAAAATAAATGGCATATAATGGTGTAATGAATACATTTTACCAAGCAATAAAAACTTTATTATAAAAATTTTGAAAATAAGAGATTTAATTTTCTTACTCCATTGGCAATATATATATATATATATATATACTATATACCTAATAAACTATATAGTTAAGCTTTAATGCTAGATAAACTGCCAGTTGAGTTTTATCCAGAAAATACTATTGGTATTATGATTATTATTATTATTATTATTATTATTATAAACAAAATTTAGTTTCATGTAAATGTACCTTGTTTTAAAGATATTTGGATATTTATAAAAGAAATCAAGGCAATGAAAGTGACAAGTGACCCTGACTGCTTTTCAAATGGCATGAATTATAACTTAAATTTCAGTCTGTTCCTTACATATAGCTACTATATGGCTTCAGAAGACTTTGAATAAAGGACAACAGTCAAAAGGAACAACAGATCTGACAATCTGCAACACATCTCCTTTGGTATTCCACAGAGGAAAGTCATGTAGGTTTGGAACAAGAAGAGGGAAAACTTCTTCATTTTGGGCAAACTATTTAAGAAAAGAACAAAACCAAAACTAGTCTCATCCTCTTTCTCACAAATTTGGAGTTATGCTTGGGGTCAGTGTCCATTTGGAAGACCCATTTACGACTTAAATTTAAGATCTAACTTCCTGGCTTATGTCTGGAGATTTTGCTTCAAATATATCCACATCATTTTCCTTTCCTCATGATGCCATCTATTTTGTGAAGTGCACCAGTCCCTCCTGCAGCAAAGCACCCCCACAACATGATGCTACCACCCCCATGCTTCATGGTTGGGAGGGTGTTTTTTGGCTTGCAAGCCTCACCCTTTTTCCTCCAAACATAACGATGGTCATTATGACCAAACGGTTCAAATTTTTGTTTCATCAGACCAGAAGACATTTCTCGAAAAAGTAAGATCTTTGTCCCCATGTGCACTTACAAACTGTAGTCTGGCTTTTTATGGTGGTTTTGGAGCAGTGACTTCTTCCTTGCTGAGCAGACTTTCAGGTTATGTCTATATAGGACTGGTTTTACTGTGGATCTAGATACTCGTCCACCTGTTTCCTCCAGCATCTTCACAAGGTCCTTTGCTGTTGTTCTGGGATTGATTTGCACTTTTCACACCAAATTACGTTCATCTCTAGGAGACAGAATGTGTCTTCTTCCTGAGCGGTATGATGGCTGCGTGATCCCATGGTGTTTATACTTGTGTACTATTGTTTGTACAGATGAATGTGGTACATTCAGGCATTAGGAAATTGCTCCCAAAGATGATCCAGACATGTGGGAGGTCCACTATTTTTTTTCTGAGGTCTTGGGAAAATCAAAAGAAATCAGCCAAGAGGTCAAGCTGAAGGTAGGCCTTAAAATACATCCACAGGTACACCTCCAATTGACTCCAAATAGCCAATTTGTTAATTCTGGAATTTTCCAAGTTGCTTAAAAGGCACAGTTAACTTAATGCAAGTAAACTTCTGACCCACTATAATTGTGATAGTCAATTAAAATTGAAACAATCTGTCTGTAAACAATTGTTGGAACAATTACATGTGTCATGCACAAAGTAGATGTCCTAAACGACTTGCCAAAACTATTGTATGCTAATATGCAATCTGTAGAGTAGTTAAAAAATGTCAACCTTCAACCGAAGTGTATGTAAACTTCTGATGTCAACTCTAAATACAAAAGCTGACAACTTAAAGATTGACAGAATAAAGAAATGCGACATGTGTTGAATGAGAATGCTTTTGCCTTTTTAATTGGATGCATCATTACATTTCTCTACTGCAAACACTATTTCTTTCCTCAAGTATTTATCAAAATATATAAATATTTCAATAACTAGGCAACGTTTTTGCCTGGCAGTGAAACAGAACTGCTATTAATCTTGAATAAACCAACAGACGTGTACCATTTATCTTCAATCTTAGCTTAACAATTAGCCTGTACTGGTTAGACGGTTCAAATGCTTCACTAAACATGAACGGCAAACATATCTACATTATTACAGGAAGAAAACCCTCAGGCAATGTGTTAAGTGAGCAAGTCAAACAGTCCACAGCACATCTCTGACTAAAGTCATCACTGCATGCATAAACATATTTCCGCATCATCATTCAAATGCAAATTTAAATGCTCCAACCTTTTCACATAATCACAGACGATTTTATAGCTGATGACTTGCGGCTGTTGACGGCGCATATGTGCGGCCTAATAGCCCATGATGGCGTTCCGCCTGACTAGCGTTCCACTGTGAAAAGAGACAACTGTTTCACATTTGGCATTTTCTTATGCAAAGCATACGCGGGGCATCACTATTCTGTCCAAGCGATGCTCATTAAGGTGCACCACCGCAGGTCAAAAGAGCCGAGCCCATCACTTTACTTTAAAGAGCTAACCGACCACAAGAGCTGCGGGCCAGAGATGTTTCACCGCAGTTGAGAGTTTCCAGCCAAATACTGTCATCCACACAACTAATGCATTACATCAACGCAGCCTACGCAGATTCTGAGAGCGAGTGAAAATATAAAAAAACCAGGGCTTGCTGGTATGATGGTTTATATTCGCGTGGCTATCAATGATCAGGACAGCTATACTTAATTCACATGTGACAGCGACATTGAAACATGGAGTGACGTAATTATACAGAGCGGAACATTGTCACTAACAAGTCTAAAAATAGAAGAAATTGATCTTAAGGATTGCAATGCATTATGGTTGAAAATTTTGAAGAAAAAAACAAACATGTATCGATGTGAAAATACAGAGGTACTTGTCTAAAACAAGTCAGGATGAGGAAGAGCTTGTTATTAAGGTGCATTACTAAGAGTTTAGTTGTTTACGGTTGCAAATTCAAAAAAATAATATTAGCATAAAATTACGACACACGCAAATGTGTTTTCCATTTGACATTTTGCTTTACCATTTATACCGCAAGATATAGATTTGAACAGCTATTAGTTGGCAGGACTGCACGAGGTTATTTACATGTGCGACCAGCAAAAAACATGGATTGATGTGGAAAATACAGAGCGGGACATGTCCCAAATGAGTCAAGAATAGGAAGAACATGTTATTAAGGAGCATCTAGGGAGTGCACACCGGACACGTCTGGTGGACGACATGGGGCGTTCCGAAATTCGAAACAATAATTTTCTATAAAAAGGTACACACACCACAATCCAGTTATGACTCTGGATGTTGCACAAAATTCTGCAGCACCACAGAGCGCAACTTAGCATAGTTTTCTATTAAATTCACCCAAATTATTATCAAAGAAATTAGATTATTCTCACCATCACTGTAACTTTCATATAGCCTACATAATGCATTTTCAGTTTCATGTATATCTTTTTATGGACTGACAGCTTGAATGAAACATTCAAGACTATATGCAGAGAAATTGCATAATAAACATCGTCATTTCGAATTATTCATTTTGTGCATTTTCAACACTTTCATATGCTAACCTGCAAACTTATCAATTTGTTCATTTGTGAAGTATAAAAACATTCCTAGCTTGTGTGTCAATGGTGACTAGATCCACAAATTTGGACTGCCAATTGCATAGCATCGACGCATTCGGTCCCATCCGCGATGCGGTGCTTCTCGTCTGGTGCGCGACTGCCTTAACCTCCTGAGACCAGAGCACGACTGCTATGTGCATTTTCCATTTCCCTTTTTTATTTGTAACTTTTAGCCCCTAATATACATGAAAAAACAAATCAAAATCTAGGAGCAAATATTTATCCTAAAAATGTATGTCCTCATTTGGGGACAGTGAGACCAATTGAGAAATTTTAAATAATACCAACCTATGGAAACTACAATTTTTTTCTCTTTTTTATAAAATGATTTATTATGTTTCTATGAGTGTTGGTCATTCACGTACTTGAGACGTAACAGATATTAGAGTTGATTTTCTAAAAAGCTGCTTTGGAACAATGTGTATTGGGACAAGTACAAATAAAAAAAAACATTTAAAAAAAAAAATTTAACTTTTTTTTTTGTTTTGTTTTTACTTTGGCAACAAAATCTCAATGTTCTCTCTTTGCACATTCAAACAAACAAGTGACAGCCAGTGCTGAAGCATTTCACCAATCAGAAATTAGCATAAATAATTGATTCAAAGTAATGTCCAGCATCATCCAATCAGTGCCAAGCATGTTTAAATAAAATGCAGCATTATAAATTCTGAATCCATGTACTGATTGTCATTGCCCCATGTCTGCAAACCATGTTGAGTGATGCAAACATCATCAGCAGCCTGAAACTGAACATTTGACCGGAACACATAAAGCTATAGGATGCACCCTTGATCCCTATTTAGTGAATGACTTAATCTCCAGTGTGCTGTCTGTCTGCACTGGTCTCAGAATAGTTTGAAATGCACCTCATTTTATTCCCAACTCCATATAAAGCCTCTGAAAGCAACACTTTTCAGCTTTTGGATGCACCCATTGATTCCCAATGTGATGCACAGTAAATATAGGGGAAAATAGCTCTATAGTGTCATTTCACATCAAAATAGCATACTTTTGAATCAAACAGGCTCAAATGTAAAAACTTAAGGTTTCTTACCATTTTGCTGGCGTTTATCCCAAAGACAAACTCCACTGTGATCGGCACAATGTTATTTTTTTCACATGACTTCGTGCATCACAAGTTTAACCCTTAAATAAGTGTCCTGAACAGAGAAGAGTCAGTTTAAATGAAAATAAATTATGCATCTATATCTTATAGTGTAACACACAAAATTGTGTCGATTCATTTAAGTGCCGGGCCTCTAAAGATCCAAATGTGTCCGAATATTTGGGAAAATTCCCATACATTCAAGGGTTAATCAAACAAAATAACTCTAGGACTAACAGTATTATGATTTAAACATACAATTCCTGTGATAAAATTTCCATCATACTGCTATGAGTTCATGTAGTTTTGGAGAACACTGCAGGGCTCCAGACTGTGACTAAAATGGTTGCAAATGCAACCAAAAATAATTGATTGTGCCAATAATATGGCTATGATTTGGCTGCTAAAAACAGCTATTTGGCTCCTTAATGTTTTGGAGCCAATGGCTCCCAAGTCATTTATTTTAGTCTGGAGCCCCGCACTGGATACAGTTATGGTTATGGGGATGGAAAGCAGATAGACTAACAGGTTTGGATCTTCGATTTGTCGCCAGAGATCACGTACACACTTCAAAAAGGCGACAATCCCTTGCTACATGAACCCTCATTGACCAAATTACGCTTCCTCCTGAATATGCACAACATCCCCAAAACTCATAATCCCCATAAGAATGTTCAGATGTGTGCCATCAAAAAAGGGAGGAAGGAAGAACAGATTGTGCCGAGCATATAGTAGCTGCTGTGGCAGTTGCCGTTTAGCTGCTCAGCCACTTCCCTTCAGCAAATGTAATCGCAGCAGTGGGCAGTTATTTGAATTAGAACCCAACAGGCCCAAATCAACAGATTACCTTGTTCAGTGGTCCGAAGTGGGACTGTGATTACCTCACATTCTCCACTCATACACACAGGAATAAAAGCCACTGAATGACTTCAAAGTGAAGTGGTGTAAGTTATTAAATTACTTGCACCTTGAATACATGTGTACACAGCGTCATAAAAAAATAAAATAAAATAAAGTTTACTCAAGTGATTGTTTTGTGTGAATTGTATTTGTGTTTAAGCATTTTTGGATAAATTAATAGATCCGGAAAAAAAATAGGGGTATCACGTCATTAACCCATGTCCCGACCCCATCAGCGCACAGAGAGTGAAACATAAGCTGTGGTCAGCAGTCTCTCTCTCTTGTCCTCAACACCTTCTATTGAAATGCTACACTTCTCTCTCTCAAGCTCTAGTGTCCTGGGACAGTAAAGTAGAATTGTAATGCCAATCTAAATTTAGCAGGGAGGAACCAGAGTTTATTTGCAGGTGTAGGGTAGGAGCAAAGTCTACAATGCCACACGGACTGAAGATCGGATTGCCTGGTCCTTTGACATATGTTTGGATCTGCACCAAGATTATTATTCTTTAACAAAAACTATTACAAGGACAAAAACTAGCAGTGAAAAAAAAAAGGTGAGCTTGCAAAACAACAAACATTAAAACTATAAAAGTGCACTAAAATAAAAAACCCATTAAACAGAAAATAACTTTGTATTCTTAAATCAATGTTAATTTGTACAATTTCAAAAAAAAAAAAAAACTCCAAAACATACATTTTCCACCGTCTATTCTAGAAACGTAAACGAGGTCTGATTAGGTAAAAAGAACAAAATCACAGTTTGCTTTATGCATTCTCTGATAGTGTCGTCTCATTATATGCAGATTTTTCAACCTTTTCTTAAAAAAGAAAGAAAGAAAAAAATCTGGGTTACATCAAAGTCTTTCTAGCAAGTCTGTCCACTGTCGGCCATCTTTGGAAAACTCTCTGGAGGCTATTTCCAGTCATGCCAGTGCAGCTCCTATCTACTTGAATGGAGAAAGACCAAAATCTCAAAAACGGTTGGTCAAGATTACGATCAAGAAACATATTTCAAATTAGAAATAAAATCGTACAATACTGGAATCATAAACTGCATAGTTCTTTACCTCATATTACGCCAAAAAAAAACATGTCCAGGCTTCTATAGCTAATGTGAATGCATGTTAGAGTTGATTGACAGGTGATGTCTACCTAACTATGATTGGCTCTTTTAACTGTAAAGCAGGACTTCCTTTCTACATCCGTTGACCATTGGGCACTCAGAGCTGCTTAGATGAGCGTTTCAATTTCTCCCATTTATTTTAATAGAAGTGGCCCGTCTCTGCTAAATAATCTCTGGTTACAGTGAGGCACTTACAATGGAAGTGAATGAGTCCAATACATAAACATCAAAACACTCACGGTTACAACTTTGTTGCCATGGCAATGTAAACCCTTAAACCTTAAAACGACTATAAAAATTATGACTTAAAAAAAACTTTAATAAGCTCTAATACAAGAGTCTTAACAGAAGAATTAATGTAAGAGACATTTCTGCCTTTAAATCCTCCAAATATATATATAAAATATTTTTTATGTTAATCAACATTATGCCACAAATGCTGTCGATTGAGCTTAATTGTATTAATCCAGAATATTACTTTAAAATACAAACTAGTGAACTTTTCAAAACTCTAATAATACACAAGTGTGATTATAGAATCATATAGAATCTCGATCCGTGATGTGCCTCGTCATTCATAAATATGTATTTCTATAAAGGCTCTCCACAGCCCTCCTGTTTGATTGCTTAACATTTGGTTTCTTGCTCTTGGAGACTAATAAAAACTGAAGTATGTGGTGGCTAAAGCGTCTCCAGCTTATGAAATATGTACAGCCAAGTGGCTATTGGATATCTGAATGGAATTCAAATAGCCTCAACGCCACAGTGGAGCTCCAAAACATCACGCGGCCCTTAGCTCACCGAGATCGATAGCTTTAAAACAGCCTGTGAGAAGGACGAGACTCAGGGTATCAGTTTGGATCAAATTCATTTTTAAAATCCTCCCTGCTGTATTTAACACAACACACATTATGTAACCTTTACATTGAATAGCAAAAAAAGTGCTTAAGTGTTTTAATACTATATAAAATACAAATTTAATAACAGTACAGGTGAGAAAATAACTATTTAAATTAGATTATTTTACATACTTTTACTCAACGGCACTAATATACACACACACACACACACACACACACACACACACACACACACACACACACACACACACACACACACACACACACACAGTGTATATTATATATACAGTTGAAGTCAGAAGTTTACATACACCTTGGTCAAATACAATTAAACTCAGTTTTTCACAATTCCTGACATTTAATCGTAGAAAACGTTCCCTGTCTGAGGTCAGTTAGGATCACTAGTTTATTTTAAGAATGTCAGAATAATGTAGAGAGAATTATTTATTTCAGCACATCACATTTCCAGTTCGTGAGACGTTTACATACATGTTGTTAGTATTTGGTAGCATTGCCTTTAAATTGTTTAACTTGGGACAAATGTTTTGGGTATCCTCCCACAAGCTTCACAATAAGTTGCTGTAATTTTGTCCCATTCCTCCAGACAGAACTGGTGTAACTAGAGTCAGGTTGATAGGCCTCCTTGTTCGCACACGCTTTTTCAGTTCTGCCCACACATCTTTTTTATCGGATTGAGGTCAGAGCTTTGTGATGGCCACTTTGTTGTCTTTAAGCCATTTTGCCACAAATTTGGAGGAATGCTTGGGGTCATTGTTTATTTGCAACAGAGCTTTAACTTCATGTCTAATGTCTTGAGATATTGCTTCAATATATCCACATAACTTTCCTTCCTCATGATGCCATCTATTTTGTGAAGTGCACCAGTCCCTCCTGCAGCAAATCACCCCCACAACAAAATCCGGCCACCCTCATGCTTCCCAGTTGGGAGGGTGTTCTGAGTTTACAAGCCTCACCCTTTTTCCTCCAAACATGACGATGGGGTTGATTTTTGTTTCATCAGACCAGAGGACATGTCTCCAAAAAGTAAGATCTTTGTCCCCATGTGCGCTTGCAAACTGTAGTCTGGCTTTTTTATGGCGGTTTTGGAGCAGTGACTTCTTCCTTGCTGAGCAGCCTTTCTGGTTATGTCGATATAGGACTCGGTTTGCTGTGGATCTAGATACTCGTCTACCTGTTTCCTCCAGCATCATCACAAGGTCCTTTGCTGTTGTTCTGGGATTGATTTGCACTTTTTGCACCAAACTACATTCATCTCTAGGAGACAGAATGTGTCTTCTTCCTGAGCGGTATGATGGCTGCGTGATCCAATGGTGTTTATAATTGTGTACTATTGTTTGTACAGATGAATGTGGTACATTCAGGCATTAGGAAATTGCTCCCAAGGATGAACCAGACTTGTGAAGGTTCACAATTATTTTTCTGAGGTCTTGGCTGATTTCTTTTGATTTTCCCATGATGACAAGCGGAGTTTGAAGGCTTGAAATAATTTTCTGGAATTTTCCAAGCTGCTTTAAAAGGCACAGTTAACTTAATGCAAGGAAATTCTGACCCACCGGAATTGTGATATAGTCAATTAAAAGTGAAACAATCTGTCTGTAAATGATTGTTGGAAAACTTACTCACGTCATGAACAAAGTAGATGTCCTAAACGACTTGAAAAAACTATATAGTTTGCTAATATGACATCAGTTGTTTTTTTTTTTTTTTTCAACAGAGGAACCATCATTTCATTCAAACAGCCATTGTAGCCAAGTGGATTCAATATTTTAAAAGACATGAAATAAAAAATCTATTTAAAAGATCATTTGTTTTCATTAAACATGCACAAGAGAGAATTAAATTCTTAATTTTCATTGATATGCACTTTGTATTTCATTTAAAATTATACAAATTTAAAAAGCATCATTTAAAATATCCTTACATATTTTTTATTTATTTTTTGTCCAAAGCAAAGTCACCGACTTATTTTTCAAACCCCAGTTGCATAACACTAAATTATTACTGTGGGACACGTCAGGTTTTATTATTATAATATAATGCTCAATTATCATTATTATTCAGATTATTAGATTTGCATTATACATAAGTTAGATATTTCTATCCTGTTTGCTTCATCTACACCCGAGAGCTTTTATTTTGACACCGAAAGTGCGATGTGCATTTGTAGATTTGTATATCTTGTTGTGTTAACTAGAGTTTAGAATTGAAAGTAATGACCTGCATTACTTTGATTTCACAATGCACGTGAACTGATCTGAGAGCGCCGTAATCCGCGTGCACAGATCAGCACTTGACAAGTTTGTTCTAAATCACACACAAACCATCTTTATCTGTCTTTAAAATCACAGCTTTTTGTGGATTAATAATCACATATGATCATCTCGCCATTTTGATATTATTTTGATTAATTGCGCAGCCATGAAAGATCGTGAAATTAGTCTACTGATGCACTCTATGAAACTTAATGGCCATATGAAAGCACATTAAAATCATTGCGCTATTCACAATATTGGTCAATTTTATATCGGCAGCAAAATTATCTAGATTATATTGTTAATGTTCTATACATCACCCAGCCCTAGTTTCATCAGATATTAATGTCCGAAATACCAGGAGAAAACACAATTAACAACATATTCCACAGTTTATGTAGCCTACATATTCAGCTTCATCTGGAGAGCAAAAAAAATAAAGAATATAAATCAATAATAATGTACTATTAAAATAGGCCTATAAGCTATAGACTAAATGTAAGAGTTACATTTTAAAATTAATTGACGCACTTCTGGTTTAAGCCACGTTGACATCCGGTTATTTCCTAATACAAATAAATGGTCATAGTAACAGATACAGATATTGGTTTCACTGCACACCCCAAATAAACACACACGCACGCACCTGTGTGTGCTACCTATTGTTAGTCGCTTTTTTTTATCCCCTTTTCTCCCTAATTTGGAATGCCCAATTCCCGCTACTTCGTAGGTCCTTGTGATGGCGCAGTTACGCGCCTCACCTCAGCCTCCACTTTGGAGACCGTCAATCCGCGCATCTTATCATGTGACTTGTTGTGCGTGACACCGCGGAGACTCACAGCATGTGGAGGCTCATGCTACTCTCCGCGATCCACGCACAACTCTTCACGCGCCCCATTGAGATCGAGAACCACTAAATCGCGACCACGGGGTGGTTATCCCATGTGACTTTACCCTCCGTAGCAACCGGGCCAATTTGGTTGCTTAACACTCACACCCTGGATTCGAACTCGCGACACCAGGGATGGTTGTCTGCGTCAATACACGCTGGGCTACCCAGACCCCCCCTATTGTTAGGTTCTTGATAAATTCTGAAACCCACATAAAGGGGAACGACACATTCTGTAAAATGGCCAAACATTGGCTAAAGCCATGCCAGCGTTGATGGCTATTTTCATGGCAAAAACCAGGTTCAAATAATAAAAGTAAAACCAATTAAGATTCATTTTGACTAAAACTCCAAATTTGGACAAATATATTTAAAAACGTTTTAAAAGGGTGTCAACAGATTAAAGCAGTTTTCTCACAAGAGTAGAAATATTACAAATACAACATGTTTGATAGACAGTGAGCTGATTAATTGTCCTCACCATTATGTTCATAATTACTGAAATTTCCAGCAGTAGCCAAACAACATAACAGCAACTCGTGCCGTTATCGTTTTACTGTATTACTGAACAGTAAAATAACCAATCGGATCATGTTTGGTGAACATGTCCAGACAGTCCAGTCAGGTCTCCTGCATTGGGCCGAACTTGCACTTTAAGTAGCAGACTTCTTTAACAAAGAATTCATCTAGGTCAGATCGAGGCGAGAAACAATTACGTAAAGACAAAGACAGTATAAAAGAACAGGTACAAAAAGAAAATCAAAAAAGGAGTCTATCATTACAAAAAACAAAAAAAAAAAACAGCAATTAAGAATCTCAACAATAGCTTAATTAGGAAATGAACCAGACACAAAGAGAAACAATACAAAGACAGTGCGGTCTCCTGCTGTAAATCGCACTGCTGTATCCGGGCCCACTGCACTAGCGGTCACTATTGACTGCAGCCACTACGAAAGGTCATCCGCAGAATACAAGCCACACAAAAGGTGGAACGAGGCAACCGAAGCAATCTTTGGTCAGTATGAAATAGAAATCTCAGGGCTATATTCTGTTAAAGTTACTGAAGTGAGGTTGCCTTGCTGTACAGAAAACTTTTTCAAATGAAAAAGGGGCTTGCTGGGGATATTGGCTCGCCCACTGGATGTCTGACATGCCTCAGTCACCCGGACACAAAAGAGAACAAAATCACTACCGATTATAGTTTACACATGAGGGTTATTCTCAAAAAAAAAAAAAGGGATTTAATTTAGATCACATACTGTATGATTCCTTCATTTATTTTTAAAATGTTGTTGTTGTTTTTCAGAACATAAGATGTTAAGTCCGAAATTACTATAAACCGTATAATTTAGACATATTTTTACAATTTAAAAAAATTCTGGAGCATGTCTGAACAATAAATTCTTATTACCGAAACCAAAAAAATGGCCAAAAAAAAAAAACGAAACAAAACAAAAAGCTGATTACTTTGAAAATAGGAATAAATAAATATTTTTTTACATGTTAGAAAATTTAACATTTAACATTTAAAAAGGTATAATTTAAAAAAAATAATAAAATCAATAATAATCTGATTACAAATAAATCTCTTTACTGAACCACTATCCGAAAACACAAATGCAGAAGCCAGCTGTTACCTGTATACCAATATAGCAGCACTTCAGAAAAATAGTATAACATTTTGGCAAGAAAGTCTGCTACCTGTGTGAGCGGTTTGAGTTATCAGCCCACATCCTATATCATGTTGATTCTGAAGTTGATTTGTCCTCCACGGTCTCTCATTCCAAACCAGACTCAACTACAGATTCTGACAGACCAAAGCGAGAGATGCACTCAGTACACATTTGGCAGGTTCAACAAAACCAAATCTCCCCGTCTGCTTCAGTATTGAGTTTCCCACTGCGCAGCGCCTTCCCAGCAGTCTCGGCTCTCTGCCGGGGCCCTGACACAGACCGATCTGTCTCACTCTGTGAGAGCGATACCTCACGGCCGGGGTTCTCCTGTAATGCACGTATTGATTTGACAAGAGAGACAAAAGGTATAACTCACAGCTAATGCAATTGTCAAGACAAATGCTCAGCTGAGCAAAAAAAAAGAAATGCGAACAGAAAGGTTTGATTCACATGAGTTATTCAAGTGCATCACAGTCAATGTGTCACAAAATGTATAGCGTTAACACATTCAAGCCACTCAAAAATGAAAATTCTGTCATCATTTACTCACCGTCATGCTGTTCTAAACCGTGGAACATGAAAGGAAATGTTAAAGGAATATTCTGGGTTCAATGCACGTTAAGCTCAACCTCCAGCATTTACTTTCATTGTTACAGCCGCACTGTAAACCAGATTTTTATTTAAGTAGGGGCAAGATGAAATTGTAATTTGTGGTAATCAAAATTATGCCACAATTGCTGTTGATTGAGCTTAACTTGTATTGAACCCGGAATATTCCTTTCAGCTTCAATCACCATGTCTGATGTGTCATTCTGAGAGAAAAATACAACAAAAAAAAACTCAAACCAGCCCATCTGGCACCAACAATCATCCATGAGATTATCTAATCAGCCAATTGTGTTGAAGCATTGTAATGTATACAATCATGCGGACATGGGTTAGGAGCTTCAGTTAATGTTCACGTCAACCATCAGAATGAGATCTCAGTGATTTGGACCGTGGCATGATTGTTGGTGCAAGATGGGCTGTTTTGGGTATTTGAGAAACAAAACATTTGTTTAGGGCCCCGTGATTTTTCACCCCTCCAATTATTTTAGTTTTCGCCCTTCAATTACTCCAAATCAACAAAACACAACCGTATCAATGAAACATTGTATGTTTCGTTTCGTATATTTTCTAAATTTCTTAAACCTAAACCTAATTTTGGATTTTGATGCGCGCAGCACTTTAGTTTTAAAACAATTATTTGTGTATAGCACTATATATTTAAGAAACAGCTACACGCAATAGGGGTTGAATAATATTGATATTGCGGTTTCTTTTAAAAAATCCTGCTATTTGTGTTCCATGAAAGGGGTGGGTAAATTCTGACAATTTTAATTTTGGGGTTAACAGTAGGGTTGTCACGATACAAACTTTCAATAATATACCAGTCACATTTCAAAGTTTGCAATACCAATTTCGATACCAAAGCAAAAGCAGATATGCTAATGAACACACTCGATGGAAAAAGGAATATTTTGCCTGGTTGCGAGCTTGCAATCGGAATTGAATTAGATAAAACAATAAAACAAAACCTCCGCTCTCGCTCTCTTTTTGGCTTGATTCATGCATCCTTCACAAAGATGAATCTGCCCGATTCCAGTCTTGCTGAACCATGCTACGATCATCATCAATCCTCCACCTGTTCATCTAGTGGTTAGATGGAGACCTGGAGAAGCCTTCAAGCCTAGAAATTTGGTGGAGGATCGGTGATGATTTGGGGTTGCTTCAGCAAGGCAGGAATCAGGCAGATTAGTCTTTGTGAAGGACACTTGATTCAAGCCACGTACAAGATTATACTGACAACTTCGGACAATGTTCCCCAACTTTGAGGGTTGGTTTTTCCAGCAGGACAATGAGACTACCAGATCAAGACCCTGTCATGGCCAGCCCAATCTCCAGACCTGAAACCCTCTGGAATGTGTTCAAGAGGAAGACGGATAGCCACAAGCCATCAAACAAAGCTGAGCTGCTAGAATGTTTGCATAAAGTCACCCAACAGCATTGTGAAAGACTGGTAGAGAGCATGCCAAGACGCTTGAAAGATGGGATTGAAAATCAGGACTATGCCAACCAAATATTAATTTCTGAACTCTTCCATTAAAACATTATTATTGTGTTGTTAAAAAATGAATATGAACTTGTTTTCTTTGAATTATTCGAGGTCTGAAAACACGGCATCTTTGTTGTTATTTTCAGCAGTTGTCATTTTCTGTGAATAAATGCTCTAAATGACAATTTTTATTTGGAAATTGAGAGAAATGCTGTCAGTACTTTATAGAATGAAACAAAAACATTTTACTCAAACACATACCTATAAATTGTAAATCAAAAGTAACAGTCAGTAACAGCCACCAGCTGCATCAACTACTGTACTGCATCTCCTCATGGTCTGAACCAGATTTGCCAGTTCTTGCTGTGAGATGTTACCCCACTCTTCCACCAAAGGCACTTGCAAGTCCCCGGACATTTCTGGGGGGAGTGGCCCTAGCCCTCACCCTCTGATCTACCAGGTCCCAGACATGCTCAAAGAGATTGAGATCCGGGCTCGTCGCTGGCCATGGCAGAACACTGATATTCTTGTCTTGCAGGAAATCATGCACAGAACGAGCAGTATGGCTAGTGGCACCAGCCATGCTGGCGGGTGATGTCAGGATGAGCCTGCAGGAAGGGTACCACATGAAGGCGGAGGATGTCTTCCCTGTAACGCACAGCGTTGACATTGCCCGCAATGACAACAAGCTCAGTCCGATGATGCTGTGACACACCGCCCCAGACCATGACAGACCCTCCACTTCCAAATTGATCCCGTTCCAGAGTACAGGCCTCTGTTTAAAGCTTATTCCTTCAACGATAAACGCGAGTTCGATCATCACCCCTAGTGAGACAAAACTGCGACTCGTCAGTGAAGTGCCAGTCCTGTCTGCCCGTAGGCAACATTGTTGCCGGTGAGGTCTGTTAAGGACCCGCCTTACAACAGGCCGACAAGCCCTCAGTCCAGCCTCTGTCAGTATATTGCAGACAGTCTGAGCACTGATGGAGGGATTGTGCGTTCCTGGTGTAACTCAGCAGTTGCTGTTGCCATCTTGTACCCGTCCTGCAGGTGTGATATTCGGATGTACCGATCCAGTGCAGGTGTTGTTGCACATGGTCTGCAAGGACGATCAGCTGTCCTTCCTGTCTCAGGCGTCTCACAGTTCAGACAATGCAATGTATTGCCCTGGCCACATCTGCAGTCCTCATGACTCCATGCAGCATCCCCAAGTCATGTTCACTAAGATGATGGGCATCTTTCTTTTAGTGTTTTTCCAGAGTCAGGAGAAAGGTCTCTTTAGTGTCCCACATTTTTATAACTGTGACATTGTCTACCGTCTGTCAGCTGTTAGTGTCTTAACGACCATTCAACAGGTGCATGTTCATTCATTGTTTATGGTTCATTGAGCAAGCATGGAAAACATTGTTTAAACCCTTTACAATAAACATCTGTAAAGTTATTTGGATTTGTACAAAAATTATCTTAAAACACCCTTTTATTGAAAAAGGGATGTTTCTTTTTTTTGCTGTTTATATATAAAATCATGAAAATTAAGAGTGCGGCACTCCAGCTTTGTGGCCCTTGACCTTTCCAAAGTTGAGTAGCTCTGCTCTTAACAACAACAAATAAATCCTCAAAAATGTCAGACATAAATAGCGTTCAGGGAACGTGTAGGAAACGAGAGCTCTACTTGTAATATGGTCTTCAAAGGCCGAGCCGAGATAAACTAGACAGCGCAAAAAGGGGAAGAAAAAAAAAAGGTCTATGAAGAGATGTGCAAACAAATTGTGCACACCGGCTTCAACTAGACAATTGACCAAATCAAATAATTCAAAAAGGTTTTTTTTTTAAACCGAGTACAGAGACCATAAGAAGGACCTAAGCAAAAGCAGCAGTGGAAGGAGAAATTAAACTAAAAGAGTTTCTTACACTCCACATCTTATTTTGAGCATTGTTTTCTTCAATAAGGGGAAAACCCATTTAATTAGGAAGATTGTGGCTATCTATTAAAATACACCTGATGGGATTCTCAAAAACTGAAACATAATATTATCTTTAATGAACATGATTATATGTTTAACGATTCCACGGTTACAATTTATAACCCTTAGCAAGTTAAGCCACACTAAAAAATTTTAATCATAATACAAAATGTAGTTAAGGCAAGTGCACACTACATGTTGACATAACAGTCATCTTGAGCGTAAATGTGATCTCTAACATTTCTCGTTGAGCAGCGTAATAACGTTGGATTGCATTTCTCAGTATGTTTAAATATGTCCTCAGAAACAGAAGTAAAAGCTGTACACAAACACTGACACGCCATGTTTGTTTGTAGGCAGGTGAATCAGTCGAGGATCGGCATGAGAACAGTCGCCATTTTGGTGGACAAGCCCACTAAAAAGTGGTTATTCATATGACAATGTGTTGGCTACTTTTTGTATTTATTAAAAATAAATTAATTCCATAATTGTTATCAAAACAACATTGTTTTCTAATATATATAAGACTAATTATTTGGGTTGCAGAGGTTGATAGGGACTTCCCTGAAAAACAATTATGTAGAAGACACTGGAAAACAACGTTACACGTATTGAAATGTACACAACGTCTATGTCAAACATGTGGAAAAAGTGTTTTTTTTGCAGCAAAATTCTTCCATGGAACCATGTGATATAGGACAACAATCGATTGTAACCTTCAATGACACGGCTGTGAAGACCATCAACACCATGATTAATCAAACGCAGCCAAACGCAACGCATTAAGAGGGTGCTTTTAACCTTACGCATCAGTGTCTTAATAAATATTAATAGTTTTCATTTGACACCACTTTTAACTATTTAAGAGCTATAAAGGAGCATCAGCACACATTTGCCATGCCGTTCAGATCACTGCAGCAAGCTGTAAATGCCGTTTGACAGGAATGCTTTGGATCTAAGTGGCTGAATATTGAATTGACATCTCAAGCTTGCCTGTGATCAACTACAGTTTTCCTTTACAAGTCTGTGAAGGATTGCAAATAAAGCCTCTTGCTACCGTTGCTCTTTTCCCCAATAAATTCCATAACCACAGCTATGCAGATTTACAGGCAGACTACTGGACATTTCTAATTTCTATGACTTTTCCATGATTGTCATTTTTTTTATAGCATTCCAAAGAGCAATTTCTAACCAATGAAGTATTTCAGAGCCGAATATAATTAGAATTTTATATTGTGTCAGAACTGTAAATTATATGCAGAAATGTCCATGTCTTCCATGTCCAAGGCCAGGAAATCTTGATTGAAAAATTCCTGATATCTCCAGGTTTTCAAGGACCGTGGGAACCCTGGCATACATCAACAACTAAAGAAAATGAATGATAAATTGTTACTCCAAGACACTTGCAGCCTATGAGGCTTAAAGTGGAATTACAGGGATTTGGATAAGAAATGGGACACGATGCACGAAAAGGAACCATAGATCCAGATACTCAATATCTTTTTCACATAAATATGCTCAATTCTCACCAAAATACCTTTATGGTGATGTTGATATCATATGAAGCACCCTTCAGAGGCTATTTTGTTTCCTTAATGGTTACCTGAACAACGCAGATGCAAACAAATTATCTCTTAACACAGTGAAAAAAAAAAAAAAGCTTAATAAAATGGTTTTTAAAAAATTCCAATGCTGTCTTTAAATGAACCTGAGAAGCTTCAACATACTGGTGATTTTTTTTTTATTTATTTTTTTTAAAGACTAGTAAGATTACATAATTAAAAATTGTAATTATAGTTTTTTAAAGTTTTTGTACACAGTTTTCTGAGCAAATCTTATTGGTATAATATAAAGTAAAATCTAGTGCTTACCAGTTATGTGCTAAAGCCCACTACGCCACCACCTCTTTGGCTTACCAGTTATGTGCTTTAGCCCACTACGCCGCCCGCCACCACCACCACTTTGGCTTACCAGTTATGTGCTTAAGCCCACTACGCCACCACCAACACCACTTTGGCTTACCAGTTATGTGCTTAAGCCCACTACGCCACCACCAACACCACTTTGGCTTACCAGTTATGTGCTTAAGCCCACTACGCCTCCACCAACACCACTTTGGCTTACCAGTTATGTGCTTAAGCCCACTACGCCTCCACCAACACCACTTTGGCTTACCAGTTATGTGCTTAAGCCCACTACGCCTCCACCAACACCACTTTGGCTTACCAGTTATGTGCTTAAGCCCACTATGCCTCCACCACCACCACGGCTTACCCATTATGTGCTCAAGACCACTACGCCGCCGCTGCCACCACCACCACCACTTTGGCTCACCAGTTATGTGCTTTAGCCCACTACGCCACCATCACTTTGGCTTGTTTTCTAATATAAATATCTACAACTCCTTTAAAACAATGTGCATTTACATTAGTAACTATACAGCAGAAGAAAAACATTTTATGTTGTATATAATATAAACAAAACAAATATTTTTAAATATCTAAAATCCTTAGAAAAAGACGCATTCACCTGAGAAGCAGCATATAAGATATTTAGACTTGCTTTCTGAGAATAGATCTTGAATACAAGTATATTTTGTCTTTAGAGCACACTTTACTTAACAACAATAGGATTTTTTGCAGTTAATTTTTTACTGAATTGAACTTTATAAAAAAAAGTTTTTGTCCTCTTTATTGTTAGTAAATATGTTTAATACAATCATTTATTTAGGGGCAAACGCTGAATAGTCGGTAAAGAGCTAACAATAAACCTAACCCTAACATTCAGAATAATCATTAGTTGCAGCCCTAGTGTGGAAAGGGTGTGAATACAGTTAATTGGATTTCCGATAGCATAATTGGAGCCCCCGGAAATTCTCAGTGCGTTTTCACAACTTGTGCACATGACATCACTTCGCAAACCTATGCATTTTTCTCTCTTCTATGCCCTTGCGTCGCAACATCTAAATTGAAATGCATTTGTTCCAAGGAGTGTTTTTTCATGCAACATGCTAGTGTGTAGATGCCCTTAGTTCTCAGAATACAGTAAGCGTTACAACAAGTTAAAATTCTCAACTTTTGGTCACAAGTCAGAGCATCACTTTTGCAAACTCTATTGCTTTTGCTCTGTCGTCACGACTCACCATCCCCATTAAAATCAAATGATTCGTTCAATAAAGCATTGTCGAATGCAGCAAAAACATAAAGTGTTAAAACGCACTTTATTCTCAGAGTTTAATGAGTCCTTACTCTGAGTCCTCAAAGAGCATTGAGTGTGTTTATGGCCTAAAAAAGTGAAAGAGCAATTCTGATTACCAGTCACCAGTTAAATGACAACAAGTCTTTAAGAGCAGCCACCTTCCATTAACACCCAATGAATGTACAATTATGTATGCAGTCAAGTAATGATTGCCTCCGAATGTGCTGTATTTGCATGTTCTGTATTCTTCCAATTAATTGCTAATTAATTAGATACAATTCTATTAGAGAACAAATCCCACTCCTCAATATACACAACCTAAGGTCAGCCACTGCTTAAATGTGAATTGCTTTTTTGCCATGGTGCGAAACTAATAATAGCAGGCCTGAATGTATGGCAAGCTCAGAGCAGGAATATGGATATATCATAAATGTTTCACTCTGTAGCCAGAGGGGAGCTTAAATGTTCACATTCATTCTAAATTAAGGAGAAGGCAAGTGAGTTGCACTGATAGAGATATGCCTTTGTCCAAAGATTGTTTCCTTTTTTAAATATGAAAATGTATAAAACAATAGATAAGTTGTAATCAAATAAAATATGCCAAAATATTAAAAAAAGTGAGTAAAAAATAAGACCAAGCAGGGCACGTTCTTGTATTCCATCTGCGCTATATTTTGGTTGCGATCAATGCGGCCCAACTCGCTGCCTAGCGATGACAATCACGTTTTTTTCAAAATAGTTTAACGTTAAAAAACGCGCCTCAAAAGACATGCATTCTGTTTTTCACTGAATTCTGTCTTGCTGTTTTTAACACAAGTACGTGCCATGTGTGAACAGCCCCTTACATGAATACACCCTACTGCTGGTGAAATATAATGTTGCCTTTATTTTCAGAATCATATAATATCATACATATTTTTCATTTTGTTTACTTTGTTCAAGGACAACCAAACGCATCTTACAATTTCACTGTATCAATGTTCAGCAGTTTATTTTCGAGAGCATCTCTCTGCAGTAAAACAACACTTGTTATTAATCTGTTGCTGTGCCAGCGTCGGACACTCCTGCCTGAGAAAGTGCGGTTTGTCGAGGGAAATGTGAAAATGCTTTATAAACAACTCGATAAAGACAAACAATTTATCTCAGAACTACTTTGAGAGTACTGACTTGATATTATGGCAACTCCGACTTTGGCTGCAAGTTTTCAGAGTAACGATATGCTATGAGTGAGTGAGCGAGCCAATGCAATGTGGATTGAATCGTTCACCCAAAAATAAACAATCAGTCATCATTCTCTCTCCCTCATGTTGTTTCCAACCTGCATGGTTATATTTTTCTGTGGAACACAAAGGAAGTTTTTCTACACCTTTTTTCCTACAGTTCATCAGCACAGAAAAACACCATAAAACGAACCACGAAAGTAGACCATAAAACTCGTGCACTACTTTCAAAGTCTTCTTAAGCCATACGATAGCTTTTTGCAAGGACATATGCTATGAAAAATTACATGATTTCCTGCCAGGTTTGCTGTTTTATGAAGTTTGGTCACAAAACCCACCCTTACTATGAACTGTCATTGAATGGAAAAGAACTGCATAGGATGGAAATCGGCCACATTTACACCGTCAACTGATTTAAATTTTTTCACAGATATCAAGCACATATCGGATCATGTTAAATCATGTAAACAGCAAAAATGATCGGATATTACGCATCCAATCTGAGCCACTTCCAAATGTGGTTTTAAATCAGATACATGCTCATATCAGACTACAACGTTCACAGGGTTTAATGCGGATTTAAATGCACGTTACAGTTCGACTCAACTCTAATAATCAACTTTTCTGAGCTTGCTTTTCCACTGCTGTTTAGTGCACCTCAACGTGGGTGGGATTATAGGTTGATTGTCATAGTTGCGCCCGCCCCCTCTACTGCCGTGACATCATCTTAAACAAGACACAAACTGACGTAAGTAATAACAACCACGAGTTGTTAGCTACTAGCTCATTGTGCTGCATAAAGCAGTTGTTGCATGGTGATTTTCAGAAGTGTAACAGTTAAAATGGGCTGGTTGTTTTAGAAGCTTTCCAGTAGCTGGTCAACTAAATAAAGTGAAGCTTTCAAGCAGAGTATAGAGTTAGCATAACAAAACAAAACATCCTCCATCGTGGACTCCAGCCGTGGCTGAGTCCAGCGCACTCTCCCTCCCGTTGCTCGCCGGTCTAGATAGCGTCCATTTAGTCGAACCACTTCCAATTTCAATGTTATTACTTGTACATTGTACACATTATTTCAAACACTGACAGCTCAAATCATCATAATATATCATGGAATTGTATGTATAAACTGATAGAATGTAGAATTTTAATATTTTTTTAAAAGTTAAAATGTTATTATAATAATGACAACAAATTATAAAAAAAATTAAAATACACACACTTTTTCAGGACAGGTTCTGTTCAGTTCTATTGCCCATTCTGCACCTGATCATCCTGAAATGTAATATTTATGAAGGCTTGTTTGTTTGTAACATTTTCTTAGAGTGAAAGATATACGATAAACTCTTATTTTTAACTTGAAGCATTTATATTGTGTAATAAAGACCTTTATTTTGATAAGTTATAAAATGTAATTTAAGTGTTACTATATCAATTATATAGAATAGTGAACCTCATATCGTCTGTCGAATCAAATCGTGAGATAACCATACAGTCCAGTCTCTTGTAATTTAGGGTGTGGTCACACTTGTAGTTCGGTTCTCTAGGTCCTCTTGGTAAGGACAAAAAATGAAAATGATACATTTAGTCCTGGTTTGTTTAGCGTTCACACGGGCATTTTTAACACCGAACCTAACGATACAAACCCAAAGGCATCAGGGGAAATTCACTACCTGTTGGACAGCTTTTATGACAGAACTTACGAACATCCAAAACAATCCTGGCTGCTGGTGAAATGCCCTTGTTGGATTTTTAAATGTATATATGGTGGTATTTTTACCAGCTGAGAACAAACAAAGAGTTAATAAACCGTGTAAAGGAGTCAAAACAACGGCAGGAATTCCTCCGTTGCACACACAAATGAAGATATGCTGCAAGGACGGCTGACAGGCGGTTCCGACGCCTGTCCCGAACTGTAATGGGCAACATGGCTCCTATGACGAGAAGAACTAGGTATGCTTGACGTCAGTATTAGGCAAATTACTTCCTGTTTCTGGTCTGTTTGGACGTCTTTGGTCCATGTTGCGTTCATGTATCAATCGAACTGTACCAGAGTTCGTTTGGAAGCAGAACGAGACCCACTTTTCAGGCGTTCTTGGTTCGCTTGGTAGTGCGCACCAAGGCTCGTGTGACAGCGTTCACACTTGTTCAAATTAACCGCACCAACAGAGCAATCGCACCAGAGTTTGTTTTAATCGAACCAAACCTGCCAAGTGTGAACACACAGAATTTGCAATGTTGAGTGAACTATTCCTTGAAACAGTCTGTGAGCAGCAACTGCACATGCGCTGTTGACATGCTCGCTGAAAATGGACGGTTTCACGGCCATAACGTAGAGACTGTGACTGCGAGCTTCCCAGATGAATGTTAAAGAGTTAAAGCACAAAAACGTTCCCGACATTCAATCCAAGTGTGCTATCAACACAGTTGGTCTTTCAGACACCTCTTTGCACAAGTACAATGCTATCGCCTCATGAGTCTCTTTCTCCATCTATGAAAGGCATGAAATTACAGCAGCCGAGTGCATTCCCGGCTTTCCCCAAACACTCGGGTTCAAGACATGAGCCCAAATTACACATGCAGGTGCGCACCTCAGGGGCTGCAATCCACAGCACTAACAGCGTGATGACGTTGCAGGTTGTATTTCCATAGAGACGGGGTTGAAGTGAGGCGGCAGAGTGTAACAATGACCCGAGTGACCTTTGACCTAGTAAAGCTACCCAAGGCTCCAGCTCGCCAAATCCTCATTCGTTTGCAATTACCGCCCGCGCCCTTTACTGACGTGCGCACTACCTGAAACTACACCATAAGCAGAGACGGGAAGAGAAAGGAATTTAGATATTCTGGTTCCTTAATTATTCTGATGGCAATGAGGAATAAATCCACAAAATTGTTAGGCTTAAACAAATTAGGTTAATAAAAAAATATTAATGATAATGAGTCAGTTATGAATAAAAAAAAATACAACCCTAACCGTGAGCAACATTTAGAGGGAAAACAATAAGCAAAACGGCTTTTAGACTATTAAGGTGACACATTACACCCCAGACAAACATAAAGAGTGTCTCACATGCAAAGGCTTGGCAGTTTTTGTTTTATTCATCCCCGTCTCAGCTGCAGATGAATTTTTCTTTGTGACTGGTCTCTCTAGTCCGCATGTCTCCAGTCACCTGTCACTGGTTTACATACATACAATGACACCTCCAGTCTCGGAGGGAAGGCAGTGTCACCGCGCCCCAGCTAAAGGCTGACTGGGTGGGTACGACTCTCCTTCAGGTACCCCTCGGGAGAGATATTAGGCCTTGGTGACAGCATGACAGGCCCACACACACACACACACAGATTTGTTCTCGCTTTCACTCCTTCCACAACACACACACACACTGCAATGCACACAATAGCAAGCTCGGGCCTCCTACACAACCCAACGGTTGCATAAAAGCAGATTTTGTATTTTTTTTTTTTGGCATAAAACGCTGACTTGGCTCCACATAAATTTACTCAGACACAAAATTATTTCTCAACCCCTCCCGGCCTCCAAATGCACAACTTTTTGGAATGAATAATGGAACCAAAGCAGCAAAAGGCTTTTGGGAACATTCAAATGTGGAAGAAATGTCATCAGGGTATGAAATGAAAAATGCAACAATGCCTGTACGAGCCAGACAAACTGAAATAAATATAAATATCCAAATGCAAAATACAACTTGAGGCAGTTAGGCCATAAATGACAGCTTTAGCTCAAGAGATATTTAAATATTAATATGAAATATACTGTAAAGAATAAAAAAAATTATCTTGATGCAAATGCAAAAGATTTTAGGCATCTAAACGAGCTTGTGCTTAAGTAGAAGTGACCACTAGAGATATCAAATAGAGTAAGTCACAGATGAATCAACAGAGTACCATTTTTGAAATGGTGAGTATTATATATATTTTTTAAGACTGCTAATTTAGACATGTTGCGTTCCATTCAATTGTGCTCCACAAACGCAAAAACGCACCCTTGATTTCCGTAAATCGTCAAACTCGTGGCGCTATACGTTTGGTTTTTGAAAGACAGGTTGTATAGTTCTTGGCTTTGCCACCCAGTCTCCCTTTCATTACATGCAATTGAGACACTAAATTCACACATTTTATTTTGCCGCTGCGCTGTACATTCAGAAGTGGGACGGGAAATACTAGAGTACACCCTCTAATCCGGTTGACGCAAGTTGCAACAATCAGACCACCAACCATGATGAAAAAAAAAAAAAAGAGGCAAAATTAAAAATAGGGCCACATTTTTGGCAGATTTATGAATATTCGTATTTTAATAAATACAAATACAACAACAAAACTATTAGGGATGTCAATTTTTTGACATTTTCATAATCGATCTTCATGGTCACATGATCAATTAATTGATTATGTTAATACTGCAAAACGCACGTGGAAGACCCCAATTTATTTGTGCATGTAGCCTACCGATTAAATATAATTTTAATTAGTACTCTTAAGAAATGCAAGTATTGGCATTGTCCTCTTAAAATATTCTTAGTTCAGTGTATTTCAATTGGCAATGTTTAGTAAAGGGATGAAACAGTTACCGGTTCCACGGTAAACCACGATAAAATTCCCCGACGTTAGTATTACCGTGTCACATTTATTTAGCATAAAAACAGTGTGCATTTATCAAGATTTGTAAAACCTGCGGTAAATGCTGTCCACAGACAAAGCATGAGTCTGACGCATGGGCGCAGCATGCAACATTGTTATTTTAAGCGTGAAAACATGGCGGAAGGCAATGACGAGCGATCAGCAGAATTTCCAACCTTCCAAGAAGACAATATCAGAAGTGTGGTCATATTTTGGATTTTATAAGAACGCTGAGGGAAAATTAGTAGAAGATGGTAACCCTGTCTGCAGAGCTTGCCAGAGGAAAGTCACTGTGAAACGGGGCAACGCCTCCAATCTGGCGAGTCAACTTCGTGACAACCATCCATCACTTTATAGTGCAGGGTTTTTCCTGCATATAGAATTACTAGGTGCCCACCTACGTCAAATTTTGTGCTGGCTGGCTGTCTACAAAACTCTGGTGGGTGTCTTCATGGAAAACACTAACAAGCGTCGCGTCGGATAGAAACACAGATCACAGCTTGGCGATATATCTTTATTTTATCCTTAAAGTTCATATTAAAGTTCATATAATACAGGAGCGTGACATGTAAATAAGCACAAACCAAAACTGTCATTCTCTGTCAGAGCCGCTTAAGCCAGTCGCAGAAGTGACCCAATCTGAACGGGAGTCGAGACCGGGAGATATTTAAAAGTACCGCCAGCTGATGCACACTCCAACATGGAGATGCTCGTCACTCTCATACACACACACACACACACACATATACATATATATTACACACAGGTGAAACTCAAAAAATTAGAATATCGTGCAAAAGTTCATTAATTTCAATAATTCAACTTAAAAGGTGAAACTAATATATTATATAGACTCATTACAAGCAAAGTAAGATATTTCAAGCCTTTATTTGATATAATTTTGATGATTATGGCTTACAGCTTATGAAAACCCCAAATTTAGAATCTCAGAAAATTAGAATATTGTGAAAAGGTTCAGTATTGTAGGCTCAAAGTGTCACACTCTAATCAGCTAAACACCTGCAAAGGGTTCCTGAGCCTTTAAATGGTCTCTCAGTCTGGTTCAGTTGAATTCACAATCATGGGGAAGACTGCTGACCTGACAGTTGTGCAGAAAACCATCATTGACACCCTCCACAAGGAGGGAAAGCCTCAAAAGGTAATTTCAAAAGAAGTTGGATGTTCTCAAAGTGCTGTATCAAAGCACATTAATAGAAAGTTAAGTGGAAGGGAAAAGTGTGGAAGAAAAAGGTGCACAAGCAGCAGGGATGACCGTAGCCTGGAGAGGATTGTCAGGAAAAGGCCACTCAAATGTGTGGGGAGCTTCACAAGGAGTGGACTGAGGCTGGAGTTACTGCATCAAGAGCCACCACACACAGACGGGTCCTGGACATGGGCTTCAAATGTCAAACGTCTTACCTGGGCTAAAGAAAAAAAGAACTGGTCTGTTGCTCAGTGGTCCAAAGTCCTCTTTTCTGATGAGAGCAAATTTTGCATCTCATTTGGAAACCAAGGTCCCAGAGTCTGGAGGAAGAATGGAGAGGCACACAATCCAAGATGCTTGAAGTCCAGTGTGAAGTTTCCACAGTCTGTGTTGGTTTGGGGAGCCATGTCATCGGCTGGTGTTGGTCCACTGTGCTTTATTAAGTCCAGAGTCAACGCAGCCGTCTACCGGGACATTTTAGAGCACTTCATGCTTCCTTCAGCAGACATGCTTTATGGAGATGCTGACTTCATTTTCCAGCAGGACTTGGCACCTGCCCACACTGCCAAAAGTACCAAAACCTGGTTCAATGACCATGGTATTACTGTGCTTGATTGGCCAGCAAACTCGCCTGACCTGAACCCCATAGAGAATCAATGCAGAAGAGCTGAAGGCCGCTATTGAAGCATCTTGGTCTTCCATAACACCTCAGCAGTGCCACAGGCTGATAGCATCCATGCCACGCCGCATTGAGGCAGTAATTAATGCAAAAGGGGCCCAAACCAAGTACTGAGTACATATGCATGATTATACTTTTCAGAGGGCCGACATTTCTGCATTTAAAATCCTTTTTTTTTATTGATTTCATGTAATATTCTAATTTTCTGAGATTCTGAATTTGGGGTTTTCATAAGCTGTAAGCCATAATCATAAAAAATATATCAAATAAAGGCTTGAAATATCTTACTTTGCTTGTAATGAGTCTATATAATATATTAGTTTCACCTTTTAAGTTGAATTACTGAAATTAATGAACTTTTGCACGATATTCTAATTTTTCGAGTTTCACCTGTATAATATAATATAATTATATATATATATATATATATATATATATACATATATATATATATATATATATTTTGGATAGACTAGATTGACAAATGCTCATCAATAATACTCTTATGGCTAAAAATGTTTAGTGTTCAGTGACAAAAATGTCAATATGACTATATGTTACTAAAATATGACTAAAATGTCAACAGTTTTCATTAACTAAAATCACATTAAAATGCCCAGATATTGTCAACTAAAACTTGACTTTAGTGTTTTTCAAAATTAACACTAGTATTCAGACGCCAGGTCATTGAGTGTATTAACGTATTAATATAAGCCATTTGAGGTTGAAAAAAAAAAAAGTAACGCAAATAAAGTTTGAATGAATACACAAATACAATTCGCATATAGTTGTAACTGGAATTTGGTGCTAATTTTTATTATGTTTTATAAAAGTAACGCAGTTAACATTTTCATGAATATGTTAATGCATTTAGTCGTTACTGGATTTCGATTGGTGCGAAATATTTTGAAGTTGGAAAAAAAAAAAGGAACGCAATTACATTTTTATGAATACAGAGATACATTTGCATAGTGGTTATTGGACTTTGAATGATGCTAAATGTGTTGAAGTTTAAAAAATAAAAGTAACAATTAACATTTAAATAGGTTAATGCATTTGTGTTATTGGTGCAAATTGTTTTGAAAGCAATTACTGTTTTCCTGATTGTTCAATGCCCTCACACCAGAGTACTTAAGTACTCTTGCCCATTCCAAGTGACCACAGCTCAAAATGTTACTCCGTTTCCACAGTAAAGAGCCGCACCGCTGTCTACGGTCGCGCAAGAGCATTACACTGAATATCAGCAGCTATTCTGGAAGTTAAAAAGTCAACATTCCTCCCAGAGGTCATTTCACAATAATGAACACAAAAGAGGTGCCAGCCCTCATAAAGCTCCAGGATGATGCTGAACTCTATATGAGCTCTTCCTCTTTTAAATTAACACAATTCCATGTGGACATTTAAAGGGATCGTCAAATAGGCCAGATTCTAAACAAGCTTTCCCATAGCTATCCATCTCTTAAAGGGGCCTCTTCGTGCATAATAAAATCTCTGAATAAGTAAAAATAACACTTCTCTGAAGCCATAAAAATGATTTATACTCCTTTGCTCAATACAAGCGACCTTCTCTGCCAGGGCTTTGACATGCATGTCAATACAGTAAGATTACGTTTTTTTCTTTAACTAAATTTCTTAATTTGTCACTAATTGGGATGCACAATATGGGTTGCACTATATCAGAACTGGACAAAAAATACCAAGGTTACTTTTTCCCCAGTTTAAATAGTTTTTCTATGCCAGGTTACAAAAATACTACACTATTATTTATACATTACTGCCACACATTACATAGTTTGATGCTTGATTTTACTAGAAGCATGTAAAATACAAGATGGAAGATTTAGTTGTTTAAAAACAGCAAAACAAAATAATATTGATTAGACTTATTGTATCAGCCAAAATAGCGCTATTTATCGGCTATCAGTACAAGTCAAGATTTCTATAACGTTGCATGCCAATACCAACAAAATGTTGATAACAAATAGCTAAAACGCATTTAACAAGAAGCATCAGAGTAAAATTACAGATACGTAGAGAATCAAACATGTAATGAACATCTCCAAAGTGCATCATCAAACAGTGGGAGATGGCAGCTTTTCATAAATAAATGTCATAGCGTAAAAAAGCTGCAAAATTCTCTTTGGAAATGTGGCGGATCATATGGGAATCTCATTAAGAGAAACCTTCAGGCTCATTCCAAACCAAATTGGTTGTACTTAGGAGTGAGGAAACAGGGTCATCCTTAACGCCTGCTGAACTGGGTGAAAACTGGGGGGGTTGTTCAGACAACCTAAAAAATAAAACCGAACCTAAGCCCAAGGGAATGATCATTATAATCCACTCTTGCTAGGCCTCTAAACACCAAACGTTCCACGTATTAATCAAGTAAAGCACAAAAAGGAAAGTCTTTGTTTAGTAGCAATAACACCACTGAATATACAATTGAAACAAAAGGACATGAAGAGTTTGTCCTGCTTAATACATTTGATTTCATATTCAAAACCAAATGTCGAGAGTGCTAACTTTTTAGGACTAGAACAGTGGACAGGTTTCCATTTGTGTCTTAACTCAGTGTGTATACATTTGCATACAATACAATTCCTAAAATTAAATTCATGAAATTTACATCTATTCCATAATTATCTCAGTTGAAGGGCATGAATGAAGGGTATTTCACAAATTCAGTGATGTCCTTTTATGCAAATCTGCAGGTAAATAATTTATGGAAAATTCAGCAGATGCACAATATATTGTGGTTAATGTAATGTACATTAAAATGAGTGGGATTGGACGATATGGGTTTTCAAAACAGACATGCATAAAATTATCACTTGCTGATATAAACGCTCACTGTTAATGCCAATTGGTCACCAGTTAAAATAAGTGAATCAACGGTAAGCATTGAAACTTTGTAAAAATGGATATATAACAGTTTAAGCATGTTAATAAACAAAGGCAAGTAATATAAATGGCATGCTATTAAAGGCGGGGTAATTTGATAAACGAAGACAAAATGTTTGTTCGGAATAACATGATGATGAATCGTGCACAATAAGACCAGTTACATGCACTAAGACCCAATTAGTGTCAATTTTGATTCAGCGTTGACTTTAACAGGAAAATGCACATTTTTGAGACAACGCTCAACAAATGGCAAGGCCGTCAGCCCTTCAGGGCATTAAATGCAGGGTAATGCCTGTGAGAGAGAGGTAGGCCGTGAAAGGCTGGGGTGACTTGGGGTCAGCGGTGCACTGGTGAGCATGACAGCTGAAAAGCGCAGCTCCACAGACTGCTGGGATGAGCTAATTACATTAGCATCCGTCATTAGCGCAGCCAGACTGCCATCTAAGCAGCCCGCACTCGTAAACCTTGTCTGCAGACGACTGGCCTTGCATTCTGTTGGGTACACTACCTAAAATCAACTCCAAATGGAGTTCACGGGTTTGTCAGAACTCTTCAGGCATTTACTCAGCAAGTTTATTCAAAAGAAACACACCACAGTAAATCTGAAGTGTGTAATTTCTGAACCACAAGAGTCACTAACCAACAACATGGTTGAATAGAATCTATAGCCTCACAATCTGAATCTCCTCGACTAGAACTGGACAGTTTGACAGTATGTGGGCGTTTCTTCAACTTCAGGCACTTTTAGCAGTGTGGACTTCTAGAAAGTGATGTCCTGTTCAAAAACACATTGCACGCACATGCCCCACAGGATTCTAAATGTGTTTAATAGAATTCTGTGCTGGAGATGACGCTGATAGAAATGACATTTTTTATGTTTTTGAGATAAAATGGTGACTCCTTTGTCATGTTAAGGCTAATTCCATAGCTACAATTTTAAGCCAATTATAAAACAAACATTTAAATGTTTTCACACTTTTTTCTTAATTTGGCAAATTACAGCTTGACTGGAAATGAAGCCCAAAAAAATATATATTATGCTCAAATTACATTTAACTTGATTTTTTTCTGGGTTTTCTTTAAACATCAAATATTTCATTTCTAGCATGCTCTTCACTGACACTTGTCGATTTGGATCATAATTGCACACATTTTAAAAAAAAAAACTTTATTAGGGGCAAAATTGTTTGGTGTGGCGGAAATGACGGCACAACTTTAGGACAGTCGTACACCCAGCGCAAGTTCTTTAATACGCGCTGTAATAATTTGTGTTTTTACACATACACTTTAAAGAAGATGCATTGGAGGCCAGATTATATATATCAAACATGCAATGAAACTGTGTTTTTTAGATGTTTATAATGATTTATTATAATAGATTCACTTTTTCCGGCTCTGCGTGCCACCATATTGTTTACATTGCAGCATGGGATTCGGAGTTCGTTATAGAAGCATAGAAGGTTCTAAAATCCTAGTCCTTCCACATTCCCAGCACCGGTGAGAATGAGTGACAGACGGAATGGGAGGAGACTAGTTTATATATTCTTCGTTTGACATCAGAAAACATCGCCGCGGTGCTGCATCAAAACTGTCAGCTCCGACAGTAACTATTTTATAATGTATAAATATATCTTTGTATTTGAATGTTTGTAACAAAAAAATTAATATTTATGTGATTCATTTAAATCAACATGAGCCACCAACCTCATCATTTTAGGACATATGGTTAAAAAGTTATAGGAAGAAAAAAGCATTTTTCACATTTCTTGACCCATAGGTGGTGCCGCCCCCAAACTTTGCATATACCCTCCGAACATGGTCGTAATGAACTAAGTTTCGTTTTAATTCAACAAATCGTTCCCAATATATTCCCTCATTTCCTGTTTTAGGTAGAACTCATTAAATTTTGTTAACTAAACGTTTCAACAAAATCAGTATTACTCAATCTGGAGATTATTTTGAGCCATTGTTTAGACAAATTGGGCAAAATTTGAAGGAATAGTAGCAAATAGACACTAAACGACAATGCAAGATGGCGGCCACAGCAAAAGGTGGAGTTTTAATTTAAGCAGGCCCTCGAGAGTACAGGGATCTAGCTTTTGTGGCCCCTGACCTTTCCAAAGTGGAGCAGCGCTGGTATATACTGTAAATCAAATGACATGAAGTACCTTTCATTTGTCAAGTACTTAATTCACTGTATTACCCAAAATAAATAGGAAATACCAATTGGTTGTTTAATATATAAAAACTCATTTAATTTCCCTCAAAAAAAATTAAAATAATTTTTTTACTAACCTGTTTGACTTTTCCTTCCATGGAAAACGGAGGCTGAATGTCAGCCTCAGTCACCATTCACTTTCACTGTATGGAAAAAAGATGCAGTCTCTAACATTCAGCATAACATCTTCACTGAACGAGCTCTGCTAGACTCAAGGTTCCTCCCATCAATCCTTGGCACGCCGCCAACCTTGTCAGCCGCCGCGCTCCACAGAGGACGAATAGAGCGCTGGGAAGTTAGCACAGCATCGGCACGAGAGCTCATGTCTCCCCCCTGATCACCAGCCTAATTAAGATCTGACTGCTTTTATGTGATCTTTAGTAGTACATCAAAATATCAATTTAAGACAATTAGCGGCTCAAATGTGATGACTCAATTCATCATACTTGAAGGATTTTTTTTCGTCTTCCATTTAGCGGCACAGAAGATGGGTGGGGGGGAACAGACAAAATATTGGCGCTCACATTCAAGTCCATGAATGCTTTCCGTCATGCATGTCAATGGACACTTTTTCCTCACATGCAAGTTTCGAAACATGAATTAATATGTTGTCATTAGTTGATATAATTCCCTCTCCCAGCAGAGCATCAAATGACTGATCTTCAACAGCTATGTTTTTACCCAGCTAAGGGTAATTCATACGAATTTAAAATGTCACAAAACATCAAATAAATGAATTGAAAGGGATTTTAGCACACTACAATAAAAGGCAAATTAAAGCGTTTTATTTAATTTAATTTTTGCCCTGTCAAGGCTACAATAGGTATGAAACGCTTTTCAGAATTACCTCAATTAAAACCCTCCAAAATTTCACAGTGAGCCAACTCAAGGATAATATATACAATGTATGTGAAAAGATGTGAGGAAACACGCTCCGTGGAATAAAAAAATAAATAAATAAATAAAAAAAGCAAATCTCAGATGCATTGTGGGCCGGCTAAAGCCTTGGAGTGGAAGAATGCAGTCAACGGTGAACCTTTTGCGTACACAACCTCTGAGGCTACAAAGAAAACACATTTGTCCTCCCTACCAGATGCTTCTTTTTCCTTCAGTACAGTTTATTCATTTCATTTATACATTTATAACATTTATTTCTCTAATGTTTCTTATCTTCTGTAGTCATAGAACTCACATCAGAGCGTCTTGAAGTGGGACTGAAATTGCTCCTCTCATTTCTCAAGGTTGTTCTAAGATAAAGGACTCATTTCTCGGCTGGATGGAAGGTACAGGCGACTTTTTCTGCGAGTATGTGATTAATAGTTACTCAAATTCACTATTTGGATCATCACGGCAACAAAAACGAATCCCAAGAGTGCTGAAGAACAGCGCAAGGCTTTTGAAAACGATCATCCTTACGTCGCCGAAACATCTTTGGTTTCGGTCCTCTTTCGCCATATTCCACGACCAGACATTAATTCATCCTCGAACACTTTGCAGGAGTGTCACAAGTCTCAATACCTCTGCAATGCCTCAAAAGTACACCTCAAAACAAGATAGTCAAGCATCAAAAGGTCAGGGCGGAAATAATTATTGTCATCGCTTAAATATTCACAAAAGTCCAGATTGTCTTTCATGGCAAGTTGCAAGGTTTGCACTCAGCATGTCGCCTCACATTCCCTTCAACTAAAGAAGAGAACACGTCTCTTTCTGCAAGCCCATTAAAAATCTGAAAGTTTAGAATGTCTAATTAAAATGTAAACAGAGTAATGAAGACATCAGTGATTTAAGGCGACGACTCTTGCCTTGCCACTGGGGGTATGATAATTACTCAAGCAAATGTGGGAATCCGCATGCTGCCTAGATTAACAGTTCTGCAGCTAAAACTGGTTTCTCCCACTGGGAGATTGAGTATTCGTAACCAATCCCCAGCAGGCAACGCACTGCCACTTTGCTTTATGCAGCCAGACAGCTTTAGTGACCAGGGACAGAGAAAACAAAGGCTCTGACTCATTGTTTGAAATGGTACAAAAGAGAAAGGATGAGAGCTTTGCTTATGTTCCGTTCTAAAAATTTTGATCTTTTGTCTGAAACACAGACTTTGCATTACCATAACTTGCATGTCTAGCGTCTTTAAAGGAAACACCCCGGCATTACATCTTCAATGCAGTTATATTTAATGATTTATAGCTTTATTAAAGTTCAAATAATACAGAAGCAGATCATATAAATAACTACAAACTCTGAAACTGGCATTTCTCTATGCGGTCAGCACCTCTTCTATGAGTCGAGCTAATGTCCAGATCTAAGGGATTGAAACTGCACCGGCTTATGCACACTCGGTCGTGGGGACGCTCACTCGAGCACATGCTTAATGCAGCTAGATTATAACGTGATTGCTCGCGACTTACCGAATCATAATATATGTGTCACTGTGCATTTCTTATTGAGAAGAAAATTGGCAATATAAATTATTAATAGAGTGTTTTTGTGAGTTAAAGATGGATTGAAGTGAACAGAAAGGTGAAGTCTTCACCCCATTATACACTGCAACATAATACGTTTATGATTTGTTTTGGCTTGTTTTCCAATAAAAATAAGGAAAACTCATTTAAAACAATGTACATTTACTTTAGCAGCTATACAGCAGAATAAAACATTGTTATCTGAGAATGTTGTATATAACATTAAAAATACAAAACAAAAAAATAGTATCTAAAAATCCTTTAAAAATAAGATGCATTCACATGAGAAGCAGCATATAAGATATTTAGACTTGCTTTTAGAGAATATATCTTGAATAAATATATATATATAGTCTATACTGCACTCACAGAAGTATAACCAAGTGAAAAGTATTTTTCCCCCTTTAATTAATTGACTGTCAATTAAAGGTATTTTTTAAAAATAATTTTGTCCCATTTATTGTTAGTAAACACGCTTAATATAACCTTTTAAGTCGGGCACAAACTGAATAATGAGCTGAGATTAATCGTTGAAATAATTGCAGAATATTCTAATAATAATCAGATTAATCGATTATCAAAATAATTCTTGGTTGCAGCCCTAGTGTTTGTGCAGTTGCAATATTTTTTAAATATAATATATCTAAATAAATACTAAGTATATAATATATAGAATATAAAAACTAAGACTGGGAGATTTTTTTCTTCACAAATTCATCAGTATCGCATCGATTTTAATGTGCTAAATCAACGCCATATGCCTTTTAACTTCAAGTAGTGTTTTAATAGCTTTTATTAAACAAAACCTGGGTTAGAGTAGAAAGTTCATTCCATAAATCAGTCCAAAACATTTCAAAGAATTAACTCAACTGATTCCGTTGCATCATTGCATAATGCATTGAAATGGATCAATACATTCAATATTATATAACGATAAGAAATCCTGAATATTGCGGCGAAGTCAAAGCGCTTTTTATTTTGCTGTTACCGGTAATTTTCTATAGCATTCCTAAAGCAATGTCATTTGATTTTTAAGAGTGTTAGTGTTTGTAATGTAGCAAAAACAGCGCTACAGTTGGTAAGTTTGATTCCATGAGTCAGTTCAAACAGTCAAATAACTGATTTAATATTACTATTCAACTATTGCGTCATTGCTCAATGTGTGGAAACAATTTAGCAAGAGTGAATATTGTTATTATTTTGACGCGTTTTTTTTTATTTCACCTCCAAGTTTCTTAACGCAATGTTCTCTGACATTTACGTTTGAGTGCTTTAAGCTCTAATTAAAACTTTAGTTGCAAAATCAGCATAAGAGTTGATTCTGCGATTCAGTCTAAATGGTTTCAAATCTCTGATTCAACGGTTCAGACAATAACTCAATGCATCAACATTTATCCATATATTCACAATGATATAACACGAAGCAATCATGAACGTCACAATGCACTTTTTATTTAGCCATTACGTTTCCTAAAAACAAAGGCATTGGATTTTCAAGTTTGAGAGCCTAATAGCGTTTTAATAGCTTTCATTAAAATTGTCTTGAACGGTGTTAAAGTTGTTAAGTTCATGGCAATGATTCCGTTTAGAACTGATTCAAAACTCTGATTCAATGGTTGCCTCATCGCTCATTCTTTTAAACGGCATTAAAATGTGTTAGTATATATCTATGTAGGTAAACATTCGTATTGTGCATATACTTGGAAATTATTAAATATTTTCCTTCTTTCATTTCGTTAAAAACAAATGACTTTAACTATATCGGGCATCGCCCAGACCTGAACTGAATTATACAATCTGATAGCGAAAACAGTCATGCAATCAAAACTATTTCTTAACTTTTCAACAAAAATGCACAACATGTTCCCGGTTATCATGAATTCATCCATCAAAACAGAGTGAAACAATGCAACATTTTAAACCAGAGTACTGATGATTGTCAGCATGAGACCGTTTTGTTTTGGCTGTTGCCATTATGCAGACATGTGTGCGTTGCCTTGCGACGTACCATAATGAACAGGAGTCCATTGTGAGTGCAAGACCGTCAATCACGCTTGCACCACAATGGCTAATTACAGATCAAACTTGGGAAACCAAATGTTAAAAACACAAATTTACGCGCACCTTTTTACTACAGTGACCCTAACGCAAAAGGGCAAATGTAACGCCTTTGTCTCTTTACAAACAATAACTAACTAAAAATAACCCACAGCAAGCTAAACGAATCAAGACAAGTATTCAGCAAATCAATAAATGTGCCATGTTTAAGTCCTCATTTGTTGATTCACTTCAAGAGAGGCCTATAAACTGGAGACATGAGGGTCCTTCACCTCGATTCATGTTAACGATAAAGCACTACACCTTATACATCATGAAATCTGACAGCCTCTTTGTCCAATGCAGTCCAATATCTCAAATGGCAGTACATTTACTGGAGCAGAACACCAAGGAGTTTTTGTTTTCACGGTACGGTGAACAATAGAGTGCATCCTTGCACGTAACTCCACAATCAATATGATCATTACAAATCAATGAAGCGCAACACCCATGAAATTTATCCTTCAATAATGTAATCCCAATAAATTTGATATGTTGGCATATGTTGACTGGGTGGTAAACAAACAAAAAATGACATGTAATGTAGTTCCGTGTGTTTAAGAGGGTTGTTGACATATACTTTTGGGTTTGTTTGTTCATTTTTCGCACCATGCTAGCTTCTATGGCCATTTCCATGGTGAAATCTAGTTAAAATATAAAAACAGGAACAACTAAAACCTAAATTAAAGATGTTTCAGAACCATTTTTTTATAAAAACTCTGGACTGACTTTGTCAGCAGAATAAAACAAACTTCTCAATGAGCTAGAAATACCATTTCCATGCATTTTTTGCTATATTTTTTTAATGTAAATTATTTTGCTTACAAGGCTTTTAAGACATTATATTTATTGAGAGGCTACACCAAAAATCTTGTTGATAAAACAAGGTCCATGGATGCATTATGCATAAACTACCCATGAACAAAAATATTTTATAAATAAAATGCCATGCCACTTTTCAATAATGGTTATTTGCAGCACTTTCCTGCAAAATATACACTGCAGCGGCCGTATGGATCAGCCTAGGGGCTGCTGCACAAATGCACAGATATTTCTCTCACTTTCCATGACTCAAGAGGCTAATTTCAGATTGGCGAATGCAAACAGGCATCAGAGAAGTGATCCAGGCCTACAGCATGGCATAATAGACATATGTGCATTTTTTATATAAACATACATCCCATATGCTGTCAGTCAGAGAGAGGGAGGGAGAGAGACAGGGAAGGAATAAAGGGTGCACAGACAGACAGAAAGTGTCTAAATGAACTGGTGGAGGGGGTGTCAAGGATTCATGGTCCTTCATGTTTGCAGTAGAGCAAATACATCTCGCAGTATAGCCGCAGACAGCTGCAAACACTTCTAAATGCACTCTAACTTAGATCAGTGTAAGAATTGTCAGTGCACACTGAATCATACGAAGATAACACAGCCAGCTGCCATGAGAGAGAGAGAGAGAGAGAGAGAGAGAGTATCATTGCATAGAAAAGGAATTTGTTGCATTTGCACGAGTGTCTCTCCCTTGGGGATCCTCGGATGAAAAGCACGCAAGACAACGCTTAACAGATTTGCTTAAAGATAACAAGCCGGTCCTGATTTCATTTAAGTCAGTCTTTTGTCTGAAATGAAGACAGGGGGTACTGAATAAGATTTGTTGTACAGACTGACAAATGTTTCCATCTGTACGGATGAGTGTTTCATCAATTTGAAACAGCCCCCGAGATACCCCAAGGTGCTCGTCTGCCAGAAAGCCGACTTAGTCGGAAGGTTCCTTTAATTGTCGCCATTAGATTGATAAAACCTGTCATTCTCATTTATACAAACAATCCCAAGAGGCCTGGGCCACTTACACGCCTAACACATCAATAGCAATGTCTTGTGCTAACAGAGTTCCTAGCTTCAAAATCGGTTCAGAGAAATACCCGTTTACCTAGGGCACTGGACGACATATACTGGGTGACCGTAGAGATTGTGCTACATAGTTAATTATGCAGTAGATATATTTGTGAGGCTATCAGTGGGAAAGACTGCTTTACACTATTTGCAATCAGTGATGAAGAAATATTTGGATTTATCTGAAAATGCAGAAAGATACATGTCACAAATTTGTATGGCTATTGGTTGGGAAGACCTCTAAATTTACGTTATTTAATTTCAGTGACCAAAAAAACAAAAAACAAAATGCAAAACAACATTTTGTCTCTAAAATGCTAGACATATTTCCACAGCTATTTCGTTTTTTTATATACATAAAAGTGACTAAGAAATGTGGAGTTATGTGAAAATGCAGAATGAAAGAAATTAAAATTTTCATTTGCAAGATATTCTTGCATGGCTATTGGTGGGAAATATTGCTTTACGTCATATACATGGAGACAAAGAAATGGAGTTGTTCTGCAAAAATGCAGAACAAAATATGTCCTCAACTTGCTTTATTTGCATGGCTATTTGGTGAGAAATACTGCTTTGCGTAATTTGCATTTAGTGGCAAAACGTTATTCGAAAAATATACAAAAATGTCCCTAACTTGCCAGATATATTTGCACAGCTATCGGTGGGAGAGACTGCTTATATTTTTTATTTTTACATAAAGTGGTAAAGTAAAAGGAGTTATGCAAAAATACAGAACAAAATATTTCCCGAACATGCTGGATATCTTGTCAGTGCTTGTACGAAAAGTCTGAAATTAACATGTCCCAAACTTGCTGGATAACATGTCCCTAACATGCTGTCCCTAACATGCTGTCCCTAACATGCTGTCCCTAACATGCTGTCCCTAACATGCTGGATATCTTGTCAGTGCTTGTACGAAAAGTCTGAAATTAACATGTCCCAAACTTGCTATTGTGGAGCGTCAACCCTCTACGGACACATTGGAGAATTAAAAATCGCCATTGGCTAGTAAAAACAAATTTACTAGCCAGAATTTTTTTAAATATATTAAGAGACCACTAAAATTCAGTTTCTCTGGATTTACTATTTATAGGTATGTTTAAGTAAAATGTACATTTTTGTTTTATTCTATAAAGAACTGATAAAACTTTTATAAAAATATTGTCATTTAGAGCATTAATTTGCAGAAAATGTCATCTGGTCAAAATAACAAAAAAGATGCCGTGTTTTCAGACCTCGAATAATGCAAAGAAAACAAGTTCATATTCATGTTTAAACACAATAATAATGTTTTAACTTAGGAAGAGTTCAGAAATCAATATTTGGTGGAATATTCCTGATTTTCAAATCACAGCTTTCAAGCGTCTTGGCATGCTCTCTGCCAGTCTTTCACATTGCTGTTGGGTGACTTCATGCCACTCCTGGTGCAAAAATTCAAGCAGCTCCGCCTTGTTTGATGGCTTGTGGCTATCCATCTTCCTCTTGATCACATTTCAGAGTTTTCAATGGGATTCAGGTCTGGATATTGGGCAGGTCTTGATTATGATGGTCTTCTATCCACCCCTTGATTCACCTGGCTGTGTGGCATTGACCATTGTACTGCTGGAAAAAACAATCCTCAGAGTTGGGGAACATTGTCAGAGCAGAAGGAATCAAGTCTTCCAGGATAACCTTGTACGTGGCTTAATTCATGCGTCATTCACAAAAACGAATCTGTGGACGGACGGGGAACCACAGGATCAAGACCCTGTACTGGCCAGCCCAATCTCCAGGCATGAATCCCATTGAAAACTCTGGAATGTGATCAAGAGGAAGATGGATGGTCACAAGCCATCAAACAAAGCCGAGCTGCTTGAATGTTTGCGCCAGGAGTGGCATAAAGTCACCCAACAGCACTGTAAAAGACTGGTAGAGAGCATGCCAAGACGCTTAAAAGCTGTGATTGAAAATCAGGATTATGCCACCAAATATTAATTTCTGAACTCTTCCGTTACAACATTATTATTGTGTTTAAACATGAATAGGAACTTGTTTTCTTTGCATTATTTGAGGTCTGAAAACGGCATCTTTTTAGTTATTTTGATCATTATTTTAGCTTAAAACTTTTAATAATGATGCAAGCTTTTAAAATTTCACTGTTTGAAATTTCATACAAATTGAAAGGTTGAAACCTAATGAAAATAGAATTAATAATTATATTGTAAAAATAAATATAAAGTGCTGCTATATCAAAACTACTATTTAAACAAAATAAAAATAAAGAATTTGTGAAATTAATTCATATTTACAGTGTTTTCTAAAGTTAAAATATTTCCTAATGTATGATTGAACCTTTAAATATTAATGCATTTACACATTTAACACACTTATTACATTTGCTAAATGTTTTATATGTACTGTCGATTTACATTGATATGTATAACATGCGCTAAACTGGTACTGTCTCTTTAAGACATATGCTCCTTGAGCAAGTGTTTATGGTTGAACGAGATCAGCATTAACGAGGGAGAAGTTGCATGGTTGTTTCCCCTCATCCATACAATGTATGAATAGAAATAATGTTTCATCTTTTTGATCACAAACTGACTGTAAATAAGCCTGTGTCTCGTCTTTGGAGGCAAAATACACGGAACGAAGCAAAAGGAAACTTTGAATTGTATAATGGGTATAACTTGTTTGTACAAATATTTATATGCACACATTCTCAAATTAAAATCTACAAGCTCTCAAGTTTTGCAACACTTTTACTTTCTAACAGAATTCGAACAGGTGCGTTACTGGTCTGTAGGCTTGCTTTACAATGGAGACGGGGTTAGAATGAACAGTCCGTGGAACAGTTTAACTAAAATCAGAGTTGACGTTGTTAAATGCAATGTCAGAGACAATCCAAGGCTCAACTAAAGTGACCGAGACAGTGAGAGCAAGATTACGACATATCCCGACACATTGCAGCCAAATAAGGTCAATTTCCTTCAGGGCGCTCACGAGACAACGCACCGTAAAAGAGAATGATTCCAGCTTTCTAATCGCCAACTTATTATTATTATTATTCCCCACTACACAACTCAAGCTCTGGCAAGTAAATTCTGAATTTTTACTCGCCAGTGGCTACAAAAATTTATATTTTAGTCGCCTAGCGCAAAATGTGTTGCATAGGCGTGTGATTTACTCGCTATGTAGAGGTTTAAGTGTTGTTAGGCGCAATATCGCAACTTGCGGCCTTAAATTTAAACTGATGTGCAGTCACAGGTGTTTATATATCAGCGGTTTTACAATGATTTTGAATGTGAATTATCCAATCAGAATTTAGAATCAAAACAATCTGTTTTATAATATTTTAGAGTTATGTTTAGAATACTTTACGGGGTTGGTTACATAACGTGAAGTGGTTTTTGCATTGATGCAAAAATTATTACGCCTTTGTTGTGAACAATCTTGTCTTTTGGGGTGTCAATTAAATTTCAAATAAAAAGATAAAGTATATTTCATCTGTAAAGTTTGTAATCCAATAGACACTTTATATATTACCATATGATTATTGAATAATATATATATATATATATATATTAGAGATGTAAATGGAAAGTGGACTAATATCTTACAAATAAACTCAACAACAACAAAAAAAAGATCCTTTAAAATCAAGATACAAGTTGAAACATTTTGAGAAAAAACAAAAAAGGCAAAAATAAAACACTGGTTCCTTTTGTACTGAAGACTTAGACTGGAATTACTGTTAATTTTGCTGCTTCATTATCCAGTATACTAGTTAATAATAAAGTGTTTCTTAATAAGCTATACATTTATATTGAAATAATGTGTAGTTAGTGGTTTGTGTTTCTTTACATATTAAAGAGAACACCCAATTAGTTCCACACAATAATGTAAAGATATTACTAAACCGATTATGCAAAAAACAACAACACTGATATCAGCTTGGGATCGGTATATAGATAAATACAAATGATAATATATTCTGAATGCAAGAATATGAACTAATAATCATTACAGTGAACACATCTCTTTATGTTTGCATCTTGTCAAAATATTGCCTAAACGGAAGCATCAATCTAATTTCGTGCATGCATCTGCTAATTGCCACATCAGGCTGAATGTCTTCCCGTTGGTCTGTGTGTGTCTAAAGCGGACTGCCTGTAGCCTTGTGCTAGAATGTCAACAGCAGATACATCAAGCAGAGGGTGCTGAAAAGGGGAGGGGTCAGCGCCTGTCATCACACACACCACCGAACTCAACATGAGGTTTCATGTCAATCCTGTGGACTCACACGCACGGCTACACATGTACGCTAGCTCATGCAAACTGCCGTGCTGCGCAATCAGTAGTGTGTGTGAAGCTGTCGTGTTGTTTAACACGCTTATAAAGCCAAGCCTGGGGTTAAATCAGGACTGAGTTGAAGATAAGAGCGTTTTCACACATCAGCTGCTCGCAGTATCACTCCAAGCACCAACCTAGCACATCATTTAGTTAAAATAAAAGCGGCTGTGTTAATATACACCTGTGAAAACTGAACATTACACATCTAATGGCTTATTAGACTGCCTCACGGGGGGAAAAAACACATGCTCAATGTCCACTTTGATTAAAACACAGCACAGAAAAACACTCTACAGTAATCAAAACGCCTGTTATGTAGTATGTCTCTATTGATAGACCACCTGAGCTGAAGAGGTTTCAAAAACATGGTTCAGACTTAGCCAGGCGATTTTAATTGTGTTTTTAAAAGAACAAAATGCAAATTAAAAGGTGTGTACAGAAAATAATGATTATTGCAAAAACAGAGAAATGGAGAGAGAGCGAGAGAGGCTATTTTTTTTTTTGGTTGGTTGTTTTTTGAAACGTGAATGTCAGAATGTAATTTCTTCAAAATGAATCCACATTCAATTGTCATCAGAGTTTGCCACAACAGTGGCGTAACTGTCAACAAATCAATAGTTTCTGACCTCAACGCTCGATTCTGACGATATCGGCAGAACTACAAGTCAGTGCTTTAAACTAGCTCAAATATTCAAAAATAGGTGTAGGGCACACATGGAAAATTCATACAAATAGCGTAAAAACTAAAGAACTACATGATATGTCTACGTATAACCTACTATCCTACTGATGGATTAATTCACATATTTATAGGTTCTGATAACGTCTCTATTCCAGCCTGGAGATTTATACTGTAAAAACTGGATATGTGCAATACCTTAAAGTGCGATTTATCTCATCTGAACCTTAAACTTTTGTTGGTGTTGCTTAATATATTCAGGTTGATTACGATAACTGACTTAACAGCAGTTAATGGAGATGTTACAACATTCTGACATAACTGGTAAATAAAGGTTTGGATTAGCATGTATGCCAGCATAAACAAATTTGCTAACTACAATTAAACACCAACTATGCCTCGTTTAAATGAAATTGTGCATACGAATTCCCATTTCAAAATAAAATGGCTATCGAATTTAGCCATACATTGGAAAGGCTGTGTGAAACCTAATTATTAGCCAACTCTGTACATAAAAAAAAAAAACTATTCTCAAAAGCCATCCTCATATGTCATGTTAAATCATATATATATATATATATATATATATTTTTATTCGCATTTGTCTCAAACTCTCTTGGCAAAAATAAGTTTACCATAAGTTGCTTTACACCATGATCAATGGTAACATCTAAATCCTTCACACAGCCCAGCCCCCCCCCCCCCCAATGTTCAAGCCGTTGTGCCGAATTATCGAAATACGAGACAACTGGCACAACTTTAAAATTATAACGTGTTTTTGTATCATGCTATATCTATTACTAATACTTTAAAATTAACATAATGGGCAACACTTTGCAATAAGGTTCAATTTGTTAACATTTGTGAGTTACAATGCATTAGGTATCATGAGCTAACAATTATCAATATATTTGTTATACAATTTATTCATCTGTGTTATTGTTAGTTAAATAGTTAATTGCTAGTGCATGGTGCATTAACTAATGTTAACAAATGCAACTTTTTGATATAAAAAAAAAATTATGTTGAAATTAGCTAAGATTAATATATGCTTAATAAGTATTGTTCAAATGTTAGTTCATGTTATCAAATGGATCCTTATTGTAAAGTGTTACCACGTAATGAGTAAATAACAGAATAATACACTGCACATGTGATTAAAGACGAAGATCCCACCACTAAACACACACACACACACACACACACACACAATGCGTGCACAACTACACTAATATGCCATAAATAAATTAATCAACGTACCATGTACACTGGAGCTAGTAATCATCTTTTCCAAAGGCGAAAACAGAGGAAAAGCCGAATGTGAATTCCAAAGGTTGCTTCTCTCTTTCATACAGACACTTTTCCCCTTTTCACTGCTGTGAAAACCACTGGCCTTTTCGTCAGGTATTCATTTAACCTACATGCATGTAATTAAGAAGGCAAAACCAACAAAAGCTTTTGGACAACATGTGAGGAGGAGAGAGAGAGCGAGAAAGAGAGAGAGAGCCAGAGATAGAGCGCGATAGGAAGGGGGAGGAAACACATGACTACGACAGCAAGCTCATGTCAGTTTTTTTTTCTACCAGGCTGGGTTTAAAAGACAATATTTCATATTTTAACTTTAACTAAAAAAAATGACACGATGACATGCCGCACGAGCACATTAACCCCTCACATTGCAAAAAAAGTAATATGTCTCAGAAACGCACATTTGCAAAGCGGCATACAAAAACAAAGCGCGAGGAAACTTTTTTTTTTTTTTAATGGGAATTATGCATGCATTATTTTTCTAAAAGTGTGCATGGGAAAGTTACTTTGAAAGAATTCAAACCCCACCCCACTGTCACTTTCCAATGCAGGACCTAATACTGCCATAATTAATCATATTCAACAATTACCGACCTGTCTTAAACTTTAAATCCCGCTAAGTGCCCAAAGACGTGTCGCTTTCAAAAAAACAGCCCTTGGATTTAGATTCGTACAGAGAACGCTTCATTTCTGTGACTGTCTGATGTGATGCTATAAAAGCAGGCGCTCCTCTCCTGTAGTCCAGCGCCGCTGCTTTTCAAATTCTTAATATCGCCGTGTTAACTCTTACCTGTTTGTGTGACAGGATAACATTCGATCCGACGGGCTCGCTGATGAACGCGTGTGCGGGTTAAGCGCAGATGCTGGCGATCTGAAACCATTCCAAGTTAGTGTGGGGAAGACTGACCACTGCTTCTGCCATGTTGGAATTTCAAACCCCAAACAGCTGCTCTGTGCTCTGTTGAAGCACAGCGTGCCGCAGATTGCGCATGCGTCCTGCGCAAGAGCCAAATTTAAGCAGGGCTGCGCGCGCGGCCGGTCAGAGATGAGTTTAACCCTTGTGCGTCAATTTAAAAAAAGTTACTCAGAGGTCTTTAGAGGACAAAAATGTTCGCGTCAAAAAACTAAAATAATAATATTATATATTAACATTATTTTGCACTTACGAGTTCATTTTTATAACCAACATCAGTCCTGATCATAACTACCAAATTTTCATTCATTTTCAGTATTTAACCTTTTAAATGCCAGCTTGTTTAAATAATGCCACTGTTCTTTATATATATATATATATATATATATATATATATATATATATATATATATATATATATATATCCATATACTATAATGCTAAAAAATATATATTTCCATGTACTAAATGCTATAGGTATATATATATATATATATATATATATATATATATATATATATATATATATATATAATCACAGTCTGGGATATGTCAATGATTAGCAACAACCTTGATTTGGATGCATAATATTTTTTTGAGCAGTGTCAGATAAAAAAAAAATACTTCACACTCAGTACCTTTGAGGACAAAAATGTCCACGACAAAAACTGCCATAAAATATGATATATTAATATTATTTTCCACTTTCAATAACACTTTTTTAACCAAAGTAACTACCAAAAATTCAGTAATTTTCAGGATTTTAACCCTTTAAATGCCAGTTTGTTTACATTTATGCATTTGGTAGACGCTTTTATCCAAAGCGACTTACAGTGCACTTATTACAGTGACAATCCCCCCCGGAGCAATCTGGAGTTAAGTGCCTTACTCAAGGACACAATGGTGGTGGCTGTGGGGATCGAACCTGCAACCTTCTGATTACAAGTTATGTGATTTTGCCCACTACACCACCACACCACCACCACTCCATTTACATAATGCCACTGTAATTTTTACACACAAACACACACACAAATTTCTCAATACACACACAAAACACACTCTGACATCAATCCCAACACACCCACACAATTGTAGCTACATAATTTATTCAATTGGCCTGCAGTGCTCTATATTACAACTAACGGAAAATATGGGAAAAGCATGTCTTTGCTCCATAGGCTAAACATGAGAAAAATGGCGCCATCTGGTGGATAATATTAAGAATTTTATGAATGAAAGCTAAATATCATAGAATTCATGATTTTATGCTGTATTGGCACTTGGATCAAATATCGCAGTTTTAATGGGTTTCAATGGGGACATTTTGGTCCTGAAGGTCCTGAGTGTAACTATTTTGTGTACATAGAGCATTATAGATGTATTATAGGAACTGAGATTGAAATATAAAAATTCCCCCAAAAATACACACCTTGGGCACAATGTATGACATTGGCATTAACACAGCCAAAATGAAAAAGACAAAATGAGCATCCATTTGTTAAATGGATACTCAAACAAACAGAACAACATTTTGACAGCCACAGTATTTGCACTTTTTGGGGGAAACCAGCCTATGAATTTCTCATCTTTTTGTCTAATATTATCACACCTAAACCTTATTTGAACATTTGGAAAAAAATAAAAAATAAAAACAAATATATATATATATATATATATATATGTGTGTGTGTGTGTGTGTGTGTGTGTGTGTGTGTGTGTGTGTGTGTGTGTGTGTGTGTGTATCAAGTCATTTGTATTTGTGAAGCAATAAATAAATAAAACCACACATCAATCTAGATATTATAACTTTCTGGAAAATAAATCCTAACTTGGATTTAAAAATGAAGGGCAAATCTTGATGTGTCTTCTTAACTGGAATCATATCTTAGTTTGGCACCTTGTCGTATATCAAACCATGACAAAAGCACTCCACACCTCTTCTCTTTTGTGTACCAGAGCTCTTTTGACAATCCAGAGGGACCTGGCAAGGGACCTGGAGTTGAGACACATGATGTGTTCTGTGGAGCCCACAGTCCCAGCATGGCCTCTCGGATTCGTGCGCTGAGGCTTTGGGTTGATGCATCGATCTGGCCCTGAGCGTTCCCCGATGGGTTTGCAAGCCATTTCCAGTACAGCCTCAAAGCCTTCGGAGATTTTCTGCCCATCGGCAGCCGGCGCCACTCCATTCAGCCTTTCTAACAAATGACCGCTCTCCACACTCCAAGGTAATAATTACCGTACTACTTCAGACTTTGATCAGTGGATACCAATTGAGTCCCTCTTTCTTTTGTTGCGTTGCACATTTTGATTTGATTGAGTCTCACCACACCTCGCAGCCCTCATTATATTTGAACAATATGGATTTGATGAGGGTAGAAGAAATGTGCAGTTTAGAAGAAAAGAAAAAAGAGCATCCGATTAAATGCTGCAGACACAAATGTTAAACTGGACCAGACTAGAGAAAAAAATGTCTCTGTTTCAAAACCTTGTGAGCTGCCTCACTGCCTTCTGATTACATATGGGGCTTTTCCACGGCACGGTACAGCTCAACTCAACTCGACTCTGCTCGCTTTTTTGGGGTTTTCCACTGTGGATAGTACCTGGTACCTGATACCTTTTTTAGTACCACCTTGATCGAGGTTCCAAGCTAGCCGAGCCGATGCTAAATGTGACGTCAAAGCCCTGCAGATCACTGATTGGTCAGAGAGAATCGCCACTACCAGCATCGCTGGACTTCCGACATCAACCCGCTAGTTTTAAAGTTAGCAACAGTGATAACAGTATCATTTGTTCACGTGAATTTCGAATTGTGAAAAAAGAAATGTCTGCGCGCAAAACCAAGCCATGGTCAATGAACGAGGTGCAGACGTACCACTCGCTAGCGATGAGCGAAAAACAAAAAAGTCTCTCAGGAAGTGTGTCAGTTGTTGGCCGCACACGGCTACCACCGGACCTACCAACAGTGTAGGGAAAAGTAAAACAAATATTTAAATGTGACTACAGAACCATCAAGGAAAAGTGGAAGTGGTTCGACCAAATGGACGCTATCTAAACCGGCGAGCAATGGTAGGGAGAGTGCCCTGGACTGGCATTGATCCACGATGGAGGATGGTATGTTTTGTTATGCTAACTCTATGTTCTGCTTGAAAGCTTCACTTTATTTAGTTGACCAGCTACTGGAAAGCTTCTAAAACAACCAGGCCAATTTAACTGTTACACTTGTGAAAAATCACCATGCAACAACTGCTTTATGCAGCACAATGAGCTAGTAGCTAACAGGTAGTGGTTGTGTTATTGTTTTGGTCAGTTTGTGTCGTGTTTAAGATGATGTCATTGCATAGAGGTGGCACAACTATGATGATCAGCCTATAATCCCACCCACGTTGAGGGGCACTAAACTGCAGTGGAAATGCAAGCTCAGAAATAGTAAAGCGAGTAGAGTCGAGTCAAACCGTAACGTGAAGTGTAAAAGTGCCAATAGGCAGCTGCCTTCTAAGGAACCTCAATAGTAGGCCCACACAGAACTCTGCAGATTTCCATATAATTGGTATTACCATCATTCATAAATTCTGCAAATCTTCCACCCCTTGCTTGTTCAATTAATACATATTTTAGCTTGATGCTCTCAGGTACCAATGAGAGTGTAGTGCTTTCAGCTCTGTTTAACACATATTACCAGGTTTAAAGCTACAGTGTATAATTTTTCAGTGTTAAAGGGTTAGTTAACCCAAAAATGGGTTAACCCATAATTTACTCACCCTCAAGCCATCCTAGGTGTATATGACTTTCTTCTTTCAGCTAAACACAATCGGAGTTATATAAAAAAATATCCTGGCTCTTCCAACCTTTATAATGGGAGTGAATGGTACCTTAGATTTTGAAGCCCAAAAAAGTGCATTTATCCATCATAAAAGTAATCCATACGGCATACATTTTTCTAACTTTATAAACTATAATCACGGGCTTCCGGTAAAGGTCGTCCGCATGTTCATGAGAGAGTCGAGTTTTGGCATATGACGTAGGCGTAGCGTAAGCTCCAGTGAGAAGTGACGAACACAGAAGCGTGCGTTGTTTACAGCAAAGGAAAACGGCGAAAAAACGGTGTGTTTTTTTAGCTATACTGTAGATTTATATTAGTTTTAAAATGGTGCGTTCATGCCTCTATCCAGTCATTCCAATCATCCATTCATGGCAGCAAACACTCTCAGCCTCTGTTGGCATTACCATGCATTTCCTGCATGAGCACCACCATGTCTCCGGAACTCTCCGTCTACCAGATTCTTTTGTTTGTGCCGCCACTGCAGACTCCTCCATCTCCTGCAGTTCCTGGTCGGTGTACTCCGGATCAAACAAATAGTGCACTTCCACGTTCGTCACTTCTCACCAGAGTTTACACTACGCCTACGTCATACGCTGGAACTCGACTCTCTCATGAACGCGCGGACGGCCGTTACCGGAAGCCAGTGATTATAGTTTATAAAGTTATAAATATGCATATTGTTCTTACAAAAATGCATCACTTCGCTTCAGAAGAGCTTTATTAACCCCCTGGAGCTGTATGGATTACTTTTTTGATGGATGGATGCACTTTTTTGGGCTTCAAAATCTAAGATACCATTTACTCCCATTATAAAGCTTGGAAGAGCCAGGATATTTTTTAATATAACTACGATTGTGTTTGGCTGAAAGATGAAAGTCATAAACACCTGGGATGGTTTGAAGGTGAGTACATTATGGGATAATTTTCATTTTTGGGTGAACTAACCCTTTAAAATACTTTCTCCTATCCCAGAAGACAACTAAAGTAAGCCAGGTTAACTGTCTGGAAAACTGTTAATTGTATATGCCACGCTATAAAATTTCCTCTTTATGTTTTGGAGTTCAAGTCATGTCGGAAGGATTGTATTTAGGAGTTGATCGCACA
>NC_068293.1:41869019-41931519 GCF_025860055.1 Xyrauchen texanus | reverse complement strand
GTGCTTAAAAATATAAAAAGAAATTGTGTCATGTAAATTTACATCATTGCTAATAAATTTACCCAACCCAACCCCATCCTTAAACCTAACCAATTATCAACGATGTTCAACATGAAACCTCATTCATGATTTATATTGTTTATAATTGGTCCGATTCAGGAATGGGGTTGGGTTAGGGGATCTAAATAAATCGATTGACCGTAAAATATAATCACACTAATATATTTCTAAGTATAATAAAACATATTGTGGTTATATTGGCAGCGAAGCCTCCCTTTTAGACTGCCCTCTGCATGCGTTGGATACAAACTCCAGAGGGTGCTTTTTGGTGTCTGTAGATTGACGCACTTGGCTCTTGCACAAATGGCAGTATTTGATGCCTCGGGAGTGAGAACTGGTTGCAATAGTAGAAGAAGACCAGATCGTTCATAGAGAGAAAATAAATTAACAAACAATATTATTACAAAATTAAACCTCTTTCTCAAACCCTACACCTAACCATGAATTTAATGGGACAATAATTTTGTGTACCACAAAAAAATAAAAATTGGGTTTGGAACAAAACGAGGGAAGTATATTACAGGTTACTGATGCGCATTAGTCATTTGTACTGCATGGATGGTATATGGTGGTGGCATAGTGGGCTAAAGCACATAACTGGTAAGCAGAAGGTCGCTGGTTCGATCCCTGCTGCCACGACCACTGTGTCCTTGAGAAAGGCACTTCACTCCAGGTGAAGGTAACCTCCCCCCCCCCACACAATAATCAAAACAATCAAGAACAACCCGCCCATTATTCATACCATTTACATTTTTACATTTATGCATTTGGCAGACGTTTTTAAACAAAGCAACTTACAGTGCACTTACTACAGGGACAATCCCCCCGGAGCAACCTGGAGTTAAGTGTCTTGCTCAAGGACACAATGGTCGTGGCTGCAGGGATCGAACCAGCAACCTTCAGCCTACCATTTCTGTGCTTTAGCCCACTACGCCGCCACCACCACTCCATCTCCACACATTGATCAATGTTCAAGCCAAATCTACGTCATTGACATAGACATGTCCGTCATGTGTGTGTGTTTGTCTTTTGTTTAGTTGCTCATTAAAATATTATTTATATTGCCAAGCCGGTTCTCACCGGTTCTCTCTCCTTTCCATTGAAATGCTTTACACTGGTGCCGAATCCCAGGAAGGAGGAGGGATGCCCGTCGCGGAGTCCTCGACACTGCCGTCCACCCGGAGGAGCGCCGCTGCCATTGGCCGAGGGATGGAGTAGCCCGACCGCCCGGACGCGGTGAATGGCCGCCGTCCGGGAGGCAAGTGGGGACTGGATCCCCGACTGCCTGGAGCGATGCAGCCACTGCCAGGGGCGGAGGAGAGCACTGCCATCCCCCAGAAACGCGGAGGGGTCAAAAGAGGACCGCCATCCGCGAGGGGAGGAGGGAAGTGACTCCCCGACGAGGAGTCGTGGGTCTGACTCCGGTCCGCCCCGGGGAGGAGTGGCTGTCATCCGCCTGAGAGGGTGGAGGAGTGATCTAGGACCATGCGACGGTGTATCAGAGAACCGGTGAGTACGTTTTTTTTTTTTCATCTCTGTCTCTCACTGCCGATTCGCATTGGCCTTTTCCCTCTCGTTAAAATTTGACAGCGTTTTGTTTTGGGGTGGGGGTACTACACTGTTACAGGAAGTACAGGAAGAAAAAAAGGCACGCTCCTCCCCAGGGAAAGAAGGGGGGGCATGCCAGGGCATGACGTATACCCGGCATGGCTATTCAGAATTTAGAGTTGGAACTATGTTTTCTACATTTTATTTTGTATTCATGCATTCAATGCTGTTTTACTGCTGTGTGGTTTTGGATGAACGGCATCTATGCATTTTTAGAAAATCCCATTTTTGTACTCATGCATAATTGCATTTAATGCCGTTTTATTGGTTTTACAATTTGATTGGTTCTTCTGGATCATGCATGTCCAAATGTAAATATGTTAATCTGTCAAACCCATTCTCATTGTCCATCAAGAAACATCAGTTAATTATGCTCCATTATCATATGCGCAAACCATCGCCGTAACGCTTTATACCTCAATGTGTAAAGTTTGGTTCCGGTGTGAGCTACACAAATACTTATTGAAGAGGGTGATGAAACCTTAAACACATAACGTACACCTTAAATGTGTTTTTCCTCACTTCAGTCCCACATCCCTCTTGTGATTAACTACAGTCATTTATCTAAATGGATTTCAACTGATTAACCATTTAAGTAATAATGATTGGGGCAGTGTAGACTCTGCATTAGTGGATAATTTGATAGGAATGTGTTTCAAAGGTTGTTTACTTAGACACACACACACACACACACACACACACACACACACACACACACACACACACACCACGCGCGCAGTGAAATTGTCTGTCTGCTCAGAACCGGGGTTAGGGGTTTTGTCCAGTCACGTGATGTGCTGTTTTTTAACCTTCTGCCTGCAGTCTTTGCTGTCAGCTTCCATCATTTCAACCAGGCTTGGCAGAGATTTCATGAGTTTTTTGTTGTATTTTTTTCTTGATGAAAACACATGCTTTGGAGAAAAGCCAAACAATACCAGCTCTAAAAGCTCAGCTCATGAAGTGATATGTTTAATCTCAACCTGCTAAAATGGATACTTCACCTCAAAATTACATTTAAGTCATCATTTACTCACCTGAATGATTTTTATTTTCCGTGGAACGCAAAAGGAGAATGTTAGACACAGTCATTCACTTTCATTGTAAAAAAGCAATACAAGCGAATGGTGACTGAGGCTTTCAATCCTTAACATTCTGCTTAAAGGGGTCATGACTTGAGGAATCAAATTTTCCTTGATCTTCCTTGACAAATAAGAAGTCATTTTATGAAGGTAAATTAGCACCTAAATGATTTGCATGTGCAGGGTAAGATTTGACAAAGCATAAATCAAAATGCAAGCAACATTTCTGTAGCATGCGCACAGAACGTTTGATAAAATTGTAAATGAAGTTGCAAGCGTAGGAAAAAAAATATTAGCAATACTTTAATGCTTTTCTTTATGCTTTGTGTTGAGCGGGGGTCCGCCCTGATCGACCCCAAAGTGCGTCGGCCCACCGGGAAAATGTCCGGTATGCCAGATTACCAGTCCAGGCCTGTTGGCCAGTTTACTCTGACCTGATTGGTTTAACAACGTGACAGACAGCGTGCCGCCATTCACATCGCTAGATTAGAGCAAGCGCTAAAAAGAATTTCATTTAAAAGATATGTTTTTGTACATTTTCTATTGATCGTATCAGCAGCAATTTATCAAATAATGATCAAATGATGAAGATGAGAAGAGTGTTATACCCTGGCATACTGTTTACCCAGATGTGTGGTGTCCAGGGCACTTTTGTCATGTTAAGGAGATGATTCAGGTGTATTGATCACAGTGGTTGAGTGACGTTGTACAGTTCCGGCAGGGTGTATCAGGTCACGGAGGTCTGCAACATCCACCGCTATACAGCACTCTGAATCGTCCTGCAAGATCGGAATTGAGCATGCAAATGGTTTTCAGAAGCGAATTTGTGGGCGCATCTGCGCTGTAGCCTGAACCTGCATAATTCCTTTAGTGAATTGGGTGCTAAAACAACTCAGACAGCACGTGCAAATAACCAGTGGCCACAATCTGTTTCTCACCCACACCTATCATATCACATCTGAAGACATGGATTATACCACTGGAGATGTAAGGATTACTTTTATGCTGTGGCGGAGCTAGGGGGTGGCCAGGGGTGGCCGTGGCCACCATGGACAGATTCCACTCGCAATTGTTGTTTTAGTCATTTTTATGGTCATTTTTTGGCACAATTTAGTTCTTTAGAGGTGAAGTCATCTTTGTACATGTACAAACTTAACATGTGCGCACACCAAGGTCACCGCACCTCTCCATACCGGGTGTCATTGCATCCACTCAACCAACACCCACCCCCACACACCTCCACCCCCCCCCCCCCACAGTCCGACGATATGAATATGCTGCACGAACATTTCTGTGCTACCACAGACTGATTGCTTGCCCCTGCCTGGCCACCCCTTTCAAAAAATCCTGGCTCCGCCCCTGATTTTATGCTGCCTTTATATGCTTTTTGGAGCTTAAAAGTTCTGGCCACCATTCCCTTGCTTTATATGGACCTACAGAGCTGAGATATTCTTCTAAAAAACTTTGTGTCCTGCAGAAGAAAGTAAGCCATAAAAATTTGTGATGACTATACCTTTAAGATGTAATCGCCAACAGAAAAATCTAAATAAAAAAAACAAATAAACAGAAAGAAAGGGGAGAACGAGAGTAAAAGAGGGAGGTTTGGTTTCACATTATATGATGATGTGTAGCCAAGGCCTTTTATGGTCTCCAGCTAACGTCCTAATGGGAACAAGCTAGCAGTGGATGGAACCCACCGAGGATAAGCTACTAAATCTCACAATAAAAGCAATGCAATTTACAGTAAAGTATGGTGACAGCACCACAGCTGAGGGCATAAACAGGCTCTTTTCAGCACTGCTCCTTCTCTACTGAGAACGACAATTGTGCTGCCCGTCGTGCTGGCTCACCAGCACTGACTTTGATAAATAACCAGGAAGTCCCACTGTTGGCTTAAAACTAGGAGTTCTGCATTTGTCCTTCTTTAATGGGTATCGAAGTGGCTTTAGCCGTAATCTGGCATTGATTGATTAGGTCTCACTATGGCTCCCACCCCCCTCCTCCACTTTACTTGGCTCCGTGGGAGAGGCGCTCGGCCGCAGCTGGGCTCTTTAGCCCAGCGATGGCTGTATTAGGGCTCTGCACGCCTTATTTACCTGCAACACAAACACAGTTAATTCCACTTGGGTGGACGGACGTAGGAGTGGGCCCTAGGAAAACAACAAATGAGAAGTGACATGTTTTTGTTGGTGCTGGAGATATCTATTGAAGAGGAAAATAAACATGGATGCACAGAACTGTAGCTGGCAGCTGTTTAGGAGACAGAATGGGCACAATTGACCAAAAAATACAAAGAAGTTTCCAAAGACTTTGCAAGAGACCACGATTAACAGTGTTCTTACACATGCCGCTAAGGGGATGACGTAAAATAAATGTACCACACAGTCTTTTCTGGGAAATTAAAGCCTTTTTTGTGGTGAAATACTGGTACATCAGCTCTGGCAATTTCCCAGAATGAGAAGTTGTAACATTAGTGCAACATTAGGTTCTGTTTTCCGATACTATGTGTGAACAAAGCCGTAACTTTACTGGCACGTGCAAGGTCAGGACATGCTGTCGTAAGAAGTTTGCTTTGGGCCATATATGCATTTTATTTATCTGAATACTTTATGTATATATATATATATACTGTATATATACAATTCTCATCTTGTTCTCATCTTGTGTTGTCTGCTGAAGGGTTGGTTTGCTCTCTGTATCAGCTGCACATTGCCTATACAGCTCAAGTTTCGCTTACTGCCCACTGGAGAAAAAGGTGGCACTTCATGCTTGAATTTCTCAGGAACCTTCCTTATTACAGTCCAGGGAAATTATTAATTACGTGAATTTTTTTTATGCATTATTTTTTATAACATTAATCGCACTGAATTAACATGTTAAATCGACAGCCCTATACTTTCTAAATTCTGCTTTACATTTACATTTATGCATTTGGCAGACGCTTTAATCCAAAGCGACTTACAGTGCACTTATTACAGGGACAATCCCCCCGGAGCAACCTGGAGTTAAGTGCCTTGCTCAAGGACACAATGGTGGTGGCTGTGGGGATCAAACCAGCGACCGTCTGATTACTAGTTATGTGGTTTAGCCCACTACGCCACCACCACTCCACAGTGTATCAGTAGGAAATATAACCTTTAGATATCAACATTCCTTTTGCAAATATAATTGAATAGTAGAAGAATAAGGAGCCCTAAAACAGATGGCATTGCCCCCACAGAGCCCAAATCTCAACATCATTTAGTCAGTCCCACTACTTAGTAGGTCCTCGTGGTGGCGCGGTTACTCTCCTCAATCCGGGTGGCGGAGGACAAGTCTCAGTTGCCTCCGCTTCTGAGACCGTCAATCCGCGCATCTCATCACGTGACTCATTGTGCATGACACCGTGGAGACTCACAGCATGTGGAGATTCATGCTACTCTCCACGATCCACGCACAACTCACCACGCGCCCCATTGAGAGCGAGAACCACTAATCGCGACCACTAGGAGGTTATCCCATGTGCAGGGCTGGACTGGGAAGAGAAATCGGCCCGGTTTTTACATGGCAACTGGCCCTGTCGCTGTACTTTTCTGCATATCGAGGCACCATTTTGTGGTCCGTTCTGCATAACGCGGTGGCTAATTTTTGCTTGTCGCGACCCATTCGCGGCCGCACCACCGGCACGCTCGGTTCACCTGCTGGCCAATCCGCCCATGATTGGCCCTAAAGTGCATCAGCCCACCGGGAAAGTGCCCGGTATGCCAGATTGCCAGTCCAGCCCTACCCATGTGACTCTACCCTGTCTAGCAACCGGGCCAATTTGGTTGCTTATGAGACCTGGCTGGAGTGACTCAGCACACCCTGGATTTGAACTCGCGACTCCAGGGGTGGTAATCAGCGTCAGTACTCGCTGAGCTAACCAGGCCCCCTTCCAAAAATCTACTTATCTACAAAATCTGACAAAGCAAGAAATCAGTGTTTACATGAAATAGTCATATTAATTCTCTGCATTTGACATCAAACCTTGAAGAGACATGCACTGACCACATGCTTATATGGGATAACCTGGTAAGAACATTGGTTAAGGTGTCCACATCCCACGTGAAATTGACATAATGTCCACCATTTACTCTTATGCTGTTTATAACCTTATATGGAAACACCGTTTATAGCGTTCACATGACCACACACGTCGGCCTGTTATAAGCATAATTGGTGTAAGAACGTGCATGTAAACACGCTCAATGATGCTTTATCAAGCTGGTCAGGATGGTCTAAGAAACAGAGCAATGATCTGATAGCTACACAGTGTTTACACGTTTTGGGGTAATCAAGCTAATAGCTTACTTATACCTGTCACTGCAAATTAAGAAGAAACTTATGGTGTTGAGTATTCAATAGTGTAAAAGAACATTCTTTGTTGCATTGAACTGACCATTCATATTCTATAGTGTATGTTGTGCTGTATATGTGAAGTAGCACACTCGTTTAAATCAAAAGAATTGACCACAAACAAACAGGGCTTTTGGACAATGTTCAGCATAATGAAAAACAATGTTTGGTTTGAACGAGGCACGAGAGGTTGAAAATGTAATTTGGACAGAGAGCCGGATATTGATTGTGTTTTACCAGCAGCAGATCCATTTGAATTAAATATTAAATAAGAATGCAGAATACAAGAGCTACAAGTTGTTTCATCGAGCATCTTCTAAGAAATCACAATCCACGCAGATGGCCCCATTCTTTAATCAAGTATTTAAATCAGGCCTGGGCTGAAATGCAATTCATTTCGCATTCAAAGAATACTTTAGTTATTTTTAACAGGAGGTCTTCATGTATGAATTTTAATGGAGACACTTAAATGGTAATTATTCTACTCAGCCTCAAACGCAGGTAACAAATGGAATTCAATCAGCGGCTGTGCATAATGACCATCATTAGGAGACAGAAAATAATAATGACATCCTCTCCGCATTAGAAACACACGCTCGGCGAACTAAACCCGTAGCCATTATCGATCGCCATGGAGATAAGCAATTGTCACTTTCTCGCAGCATTGTGTGTGAATGTTAAATACAGCGGAACAATTCTCAGCCCCCCACTCACACCTTTTGTAAAATGCTTTTTTAACGTCCACTTTACAGAGTGACAGAATGTCAGGTGTAAAATCGAACGCACGTCCAAAGTACAGTAAAGCAATGGAAATGTCTCTATTCAAATGGCTGGACAGTTTTGTCACTTTGCTTATGTTTGCACGACCCTCTTCATTCTGGTTCTGTGCTAATGCAAAAGGTCCATTGGCATCACTTTAAAGAGAATATACTGTAGAATAGGACACCATGGATGCCTGGTGCTACACCAACAGTAACACAGGTGGTAATTAGGGGGGCAGTGGTGGCTCAGTGGTTGAGGCTCAGGGTTACTGGCCAGAAGGTCCACCAAGCACCACCAAGATGCCACTGTTGGGCCCTTGAGTAAGGCACTTAACTCCAGGTTGCTCCAGGGGGGATTGTCCCTGTAATAAGTGCACTGTTAGTCGCTTTGGATAAAAGCATCTGCCAAATGCATAAATTAATTGCCTGTATTTACTGTAAAGTCAGTATTTTAAAAGAGTGCTGTTGGTAGACATGGTAAAATGAATATAAATATAATAATAAACACCACTTTTGTCTCTCCAGTTGAGACAAAAATGCTTAATATGAGGTTATACGGTAGACTAGGTACAACAACTTCATATACTGTATCAGACTCATATTGCATCCTTATCTGTATCTGATTGATCAGTCTGGATGTGTACAGTCATCTTAAGCCTATAAAATACTGTCAAAATTTTAAGTCAAAAATGTGGACACACCTACTCATTCTTCATTATTACTACAGTACTTTCCACATTTTACAATTACAGTAAAGTCCTCAAAACTATGGAATTACAAATGAAAGTATAGCAATTACGTAGTGACCGAATAAAACAACTATTAAACAAATCAAAACTATTTTTTATTTAATATACGATAGTCGCCACTCTTCACTGCAAAACAACAAATCAACAAATGTTAACTCAACAATATAAACGTATAAATAAAAACGTATATAAAAACATTTTTATGACATTTTTGTCTTTACTTAATTAGCAATAATGAGTGCAACACAAAATATTAATTTTAAGGTGAACTTAGAGTGATGCATAAAGTAATACAATTATAATTGTGACTTCCATTAACTTATTTGTCTTAAAAATCCATAAAAGTAAGATTTGAAATATTACTAAATCAAACGATCAATTACAGGACTGAGGTTGTGGAGAATACCCATAATCCCTTGCTCTTGAATAATGTAAGCATGCTTGTCTGGACAAAAATGGTTTAGTTCTTTTTAGTATTATTGAAGTTGTTTTACTGTAATTAGTTGTTTCGCATAAGGTGATTATTGTCTAAATTTAGCAAGTAATCTTTCTCTGTGCATATTAATGTGCGTATCTGAAGTGCAGCTTTGTCTTTTGGAATGGGGGGGGGGTCGAGTGGATACAATGACACCTGGGATGGAGACCTTGGTGTGCGCACATGATAAGATTGATGATTTCACCTCTAAAGAACTAAATTGTGCCAAAATATTACCCAAAAAATGACTAAAACAGCAATTGCGAGTGGGGTGGCCAATGGGGTTTGGTGGCTTCGGTCCATGTTTTATGTTTGTTTTTAAATAATAAGAAACAACTTTGACTAAAGTAGAAATAAATAGGCCATAAATATATATATATATATATATATATATATATATATATATATATATATATAATGCAAGTGGGTGTATGGGTCACTGACAAATAAGGTTGTACGAGATGACAAAAAAAAACACATCAAGTTCATAGAAATTTAATATTTGTGTCCATGTTGGTTTCATACATTAAAAATAATAATAATAATAATAATAATAATAATAATAATACATAATAATACAAATAATAAAAAAATACAAATAATAATAATACTAAAATATTAAAAATAAAAATAGTAATAATAATAAAAATAATAATACAAATAATAATAATAATAATACAAAAATAATAATACAAATAATAATAATAATAATAATAATAATAATAATAATACAAAAATAATAATACAAATAGTAATAATAATACAAAAATAATAATACAAATAATAATAATAATAATAAATTCTAATACAAATAATAGTAATAATAAAAAATAATAATAATAAAACTAATTATTTCATTTAAAAAAATAATAATAATAAAATAAAATAAAAATGTATGACATTAAAAATGTCAAGTCGTGTACCTTGAATACATGTGAATCATTCATTTAAAAAAGTTTTTTAACATATATTTTTCAAGGTAAAAAAATATGTAATTTTCATGAATTTGAGTCAAGAATATCAACATGTTTTCTCAGGGTTACTCCTTTTCACCTGAACAAAATGTGAACTTTCATAATAATCATTTTTAACATTTCAACAACTAAAAGGACTAAAAGGTTTTTCTCTATCTTATGATGTTGTCACATGACAACAGAATATCAACCTTCATGTTCCTGTCACCTGACTTTGATTTGATTGAGGACAAAAGTTTTTCAAATATTAATAGTATTTTAGAACACAATAGATTCACTGCTTATTTTTTATTTATGTGGAGAATTTGCTCAGGATGGTTACATTGCCAAAAACAAAATTGCATCATGTCATCGAGTCATATATGTTTTAAATACATTATACAAGCATATACAAACCTGATGAAATACAGTAGGCAGATATATACTGTAGCTCAGATATAACAGATACAAATTCACAACAGCCCCTCGATATACAGTATATACACATTTTAGTGGTATGTTTGCCCCGAGCCCTTGTTAATTTCTGACCCTGCTGTTTAACGACATAACAACATTCTGAAGCAAAAAGTAAAGAATGTAAAGTTACTGGTTAATGGGTTAAGATTGAAGAGTGTGAAGTTATTGTAATTGCATGTCAGGTTGATGCTGAGGAAGGTGAAGGACAATGGTGTTGAGTCTGGCTCTGAGCCAGCAGCACTCTCTCTCTCTCTCTCTCTCTCTCTCTCTCTCTGCATCCCTGTCTGTCTGTTACACATGTACATATTCACAGATCATTTTCCCTAACACACCTAAACGCTGTCTCTATCTCCATCTCTTTCGGCTGCAGACGGTGTGCGGCGCACGGTCTGAGCCCACCCCAGGTGAGACAAGCTCTGCTTCTTTGATAGATCTGCCATTCCAGACCTGCGCTGTCCGACAGCAGGAGCCCGCGCCTTCACCCTCACCCCCCCCTGCCTGCTCATCTCTTAATCTGAGAGAGAAAATATATATCCTATATCTCACAGATACACATCCCCCTGAGCTGGCTAAAGCAGCACTCATCTAGAATACAGACCAACATGCTATTATTTATTTAATGGCTGATAGAGAGAGGAAGGGAGAAACAAATGCCAGAATGCAGACATGAGGTGCAGGTAGTGAATGCCACATGCAAGATTTGTGCTAATAAGGAGTTTTTTGTCTTCTTTTCAGGATAAAAATGTGAAAACATTCTTAAAACATAAAATAATTGCTTGAAATAACTGCTTGATATTAAGTCTTATTTTCAGAGAAATTTATCAATTTGTTGGGGTGTGTGCTTATAACAATAATAATAATATAAAATCATCACAATAATGTAATTTTGATTCTTAAATAAATATATCTTGTTATAAGATTGTTATAAATTTTTGCAGTGCAGTGCATTTATATATATATATATATATATATATATATATATATATATATATATATATATATATATATATATATAAATGTAAAAAAAATTGTTATTGAACATAAACATCATTCCATAAAGTGAACCTTAACAAAACATGCTTTGTATGCAAAAAATAAATATGTTGGTTTATCATTAATTATTGATTACATTTGACTGTTTATTGGATATCGGTGATGGCATTTTATAAATGCAAAAGGTCACACAAAGCTTTGAGTGAACACCTTACACCACCATGGTAAAATCATAGTATCACACAGCCTCATGTGCTCTTTTGCTGTTGTAAAATAGCAGCAACAGCAATATATATCTGTATATACCACTTTCATTTCTCCATCACACTCCATGATAAACACAGTTACTAAACACTAAAGGTATTCTTCACTCTTTTGTACCTCCAGCTCTGCCTCTTTTGAGCAAACACTTACACCACCATTGATCAGTGTAAATATGAATTTAAATAAACGGCTATAAATAGAGGCTATATATCTCACCTAAAGCACCTTCATCTAATACCTCTATTACACATATGTACACTTGCTCAATATATTGACTGGAGCGCTGAGGGGGAGCTGATGGAAAACGCGTGTTTTCAATGTCAAAACAACAAAGTAGGCAAGACTCCTGCTGATATTTTGCATTATAGATCTGTACGGCCGAGAGAAGGATTTGGAAGTGTGTGTGTGTGTGTGTGTGTGTGTGTGTGTGTGTGTGTGTGTCGCTTACAAATCATCTTTTTATCTGAAAAATACAGAAAAATAGATTTGCATTTACTGAAGGGTCTCGGTGTATTCAGTGGGTGTTAAAGTTTGAGGTAAGTTTAGGTATTAGATTTTGGTTCTGTAGATAAAAAGGGGGAGCAGATGACAACAGATTTGTAATTGTTGGTTCAATTGCACTTTTAAGAAAAGGGCAGAAAAGTGCAAAACAAGCTAATAATATGGCAGGGACAATTACTTTGAAATAAAACACCATGGAAATGATATAACTGCATGTAAAAAAGATGCACATTAAAGACAAGAAAGCACCAAATTAATAATAATCTAACAGAAATTAGTGGTTTAAACTTAAAACAAGAAAAAATGCAAAATGCTATGAGAAAAATAAAACTAATTCAGGAAAACATAAAAAAAACAATTATTTTTCCAATGATATACAGTATATCTTATGCAATTTTGCTTGTTTTGAACATTTATCAACCGAGATGACTTATAGGAGAATTGATGACTGGTTAAAACGAATCGTTGGTGTGGTTTGGACATGGCTGTCACGTTTATGAGTTTTGCTTTTATTTTCTAGTTTAGTTCCTGTTCTGGTCATGTGGTCCCTTGTCATGTGATTCCTGTTTCCCTCCATGTTCATGTCTTGTTTTCATTGGTTTGTTGTCTTGTTACTCATTATCAGTTCTAGTTTGTCATTGGTTTAAGTTTATTAGTCTTGTTATCTTGTTTATAGTTCTGTCCGTTCATTGGATGTCTTGTTACCTCATGTTTGCCCTTGTCTCTTGTCAGGTATTGTGTTTATGTAACATTGTTTGTTCCATGTCAAGTCAAGTCATGTTTTGTTCACCTTTAGAAAAAGGGTTTCCGGTTCATCGCTCCTACATCATCGTCTCTTCGTCTGCCTGTTGACAACATTGTTACAATGACATACTTTGTTTATTTCGTTTCCTCCATTAAATTTACATTTACATTTATGCATTTGGCAGATGCTTTTATCCAAAGCGACTTACAGTGCACTTATTACAGGGACAATCCCCGGAGCAACCTGGAGTTAAGTGCCTTACTCAAGGACACAATGGTGGTGGACTGTGGGGATTTTAAAACAACATTGCACATAGTTTAAACAAAGGTTTTGTTCGCTTAGAGCGTTTAAAAAAAGTTGGGCTTCGAAAATTGTTTATATTGAGGAATATCATTGGGGGAAAACAAAAAATCTTATTATTATTAATCTCTTATTTTTCTGTCAGTAAATATATCTAAATATCCTCAAAGGAATATTCCGGGTTCAATAAAAGTTAAGCTCAATCAACAGCATTTGTGGCATAATATTGATTACCACAAAAAAAATATTTTCCTTTAAAAAAACAAAAGCAAAAATCTAGGTTACAGTGAGAGACACAAATGTAAAAATTTTCAAACGGTAAAATACTCACTTTTTCAAAAGTATAGCCACAAGACATAAACAATATGCATGCAAATACGATTTTAGTGTGTTAAAATTGCTTACTAACCTTTTCTATGTAAAGTTTTAGCCAATTGTATAACTGTTGCCATGACGATGTCAACAAACCCGTAAAATTACCGTAAAAATGACAATTTAAAGAACCTTACAGCTCAAATAATACACAAGTTTTAACAGAAGAATTAATGTAAGTGCTTTTATAGAATTATAAGTGTGGCAGGGCGGGGTGCGGGCCGGGTCGTGATTATACACACCCGGTCCCTTATCAGGCTAATTAAGCCTCCGAGAGGGATAAAGGCCGATTGCGGACGGTGGTGCGACGAGAGAGAGATCATTTATGGACATGTCCATCATGTGTGTGTGTGTGTGTGTGTGTGTGTTTGTGTTTTGTTTAAGTTAATCATTAAAATATCACCAGGCCGGTTCTTGCCTCCTCCTTTCCATTGAACTGCTTTACACTGGTGCCGAAATCCGGGAATGAGGAGGGATACGCCGTAGTAGAGTTCTCGCCACTACCGTCCACCCCAACGGAACGGCCGCCAACCGCGAGGGGAGAAGGGGCTCCTAACTGACTGCCTGGAGCGGTCAGGGCCGCTGCCAGGGGCAGAGGAGTCCCCTACCGGCCGCTCAAATGTGGCGGGGTCTGAGACCGCCGACCGCGAGCAGGGAGGGGCTCGTTGCCGACCGCCTGGAGCGGGAGGGCGTTCCGTCTGCCAGGGGCTGGAGGCCTGCCTCCTTTCCATTGAACAGCTTTACAACAAGCTTCACTTTTCTGCCATTTAAACCCTCAAAATATTGGCCCCATTGACTTCCATTGACTTTTAAAGAAAAGGAGCGACGAATAATCAACATTATGCTGCAAATGCTGTCGATTGAGGTTAACTTGTACTGAACCCAGAATAGTCCTTTAAAACAAGACACTGTAAATTTACTTGAGAAGCAAATCTGTGTAAAACTGCCAGTGAGGTAAGAAAAATAAACACTGAATCTGAAAACAACAACATAAAATGGTGTAATATATCATGCAATAATGCTTCTGAAGTTAATTGATACTGGGAACCCCCCCCCCAAACAAAACAAAATACTAAATTAAAATATTCTATTTTTTTATGTATTAATGTTTTTCCAGTTTCACAGTGCAGCCTTGCAAACAATGTAAAAAAAAAAAAAGTCTTTATGCAACACAAATCATACAGACATTCATACAGGGTACATAGTTTGAGGGTGAAAGATCCAACAGCACTGTTTTATGCCACATTGAGTTTCCAAACACAGCTCAAATGCTTCCTGATGTTTTTAGACTCTTTTTCTCTCCCACACACACACACACACACACACACACACACACACACACACACACACTCACACATAAGTCATCGTGAGCGATGGAGTTCTCAGTGTTTACTCACTCCAAACCAAATGATCTCTCGGCAGCTCTCTGCCACTTCAGATGTGAAATGGAATTTGCCGGCCTGTTCTATTCCGAGTCCATTTCTCTCATCGTGCGCTTTACCAGCTCCCAAATAGCGTTCACTCGCTCACAGATAATGTTTGAGAGGATTGAGCCCAACTCGGCGGCCCTACAGCGGGCCCTGGGAAGGAACCTCCGGGGAGTTCGGTGATTAGATCTGAAAAGCAAACGATGCTAAATTTAATTTTGTACTATTTGCCAAATAGTGTTTGTTCATTTGAAGATGCTTGGATATCTACATTTAGTTGTATGATTGAGCACTGGAGAAGGAATTGCACCGACGGTCCCCATTAGGTTGTTTTTAGCTTCACACGATGCATTCTCTGTGGAAATGTCACTTGAAATGAACTCCTCCAACTGTGTTTGCACGAAACTAGTGAGACGATCAATTCCAACGTGATTTGTCTTATGTAATGCAGGACTGTGGTAAGCAAATGACATTTGCAGGATAGAATTTTGTGAGTCTGTTGCCCGTTTCCTTTAGAATTTGCAATATATGCATGATGGGATAACCAATGGTATTTTCTTTAGTTTCAGAATTGAATCTCAGCAGCTTGCCTATATATCTCGCACGCATGTTTCAACATTCTCAGTATAGTTAATCCGCTCCCGTGTTTATTATGCCTGGGACATGTGTGGCGCATAACGAACAAGCATGCACTGTTTCACGCCGTCAGTTTCTGTGTGAGGATGTTCAGTCAAGTCAAGCGTGCACCTACTGAAATATGCCAGTTTTAGCCACAGAAAGTGGGCAAAAACATTTGTGAATTTTCGCCTATTGTACAACGGTGCCTGGGTTTGTTCCTGGCAGGCAGCGGATGGCCTAACCTGGCCCCCATCCTATTCTTAAACATATGGAGCTTGTAGCTTAGTAAGGTAAAACTCGAGACACCTATTTCCTAATGTGACAAGTTTCAGGATGTAACAAAAACATAAAATACTGACATTACGTTAATTGTGTTTTTTTTACGTTTTAAACAACAAAAACAACAACAACAAAAATCACAGAAATGAATGTGTTAAATTCCCCAACCCTTGTAAAGATGCATTTTGTTTAAGTCTTTTTGCTATAACATGTACAAACACTCCAAACTAGAATCTCCTTGATCATTGCAGGTGGAAATGGTGATCATCAATTACTTGTCCATTGTCTTCCAGCTCCTAGTGCTTCCGTGAGGACCAAACCTGGGTTTGTGTCTGTTAATTGGAGAGCAGAGGGGACAGAGCACCACTGATAGGTTCTCTTCTCAGTCAGTGCTTCACATGGTAGAGAGAGAGAGGTCAGAGGCTGCATCGGCCCATCTCCCAGCGGACTTCCTGCTACGGCCCAACCAACACGGCAAACAATTAAATACAGCCATCTCCTGGCCCGAGTGGCTGGAGCGGTTGTGCCAAGAGGAGCCTCAAGCCAGCAGGTTGTTGTTAGTCACTCCTTAGAACAATAAACTAGTGGCCTGAACAATCAATACGGCCACAGCCACTGCTGCTTCTATTAATGCCTAGCGTCACCCCCTCCGAGCCGCATGCATCCCTTAGCACCAATGTCAATCACTTCAGAGATTTCTCCATCTCTGTCTCCATCAGTCAGGGGTAATCATTTCTCATAGGGACTAAACACTCACTACACATATACAAATATTCAAAACAACAAAAAGTTCAAACAAACAAACAAACATTTACTGCATCACAACAGGTAATAGCAGGCACACATATGGACAGACAGTAGTGTATTCTATATATAGATATATATATATGGAATTTCAGTTAGATACAATACAGGCATCATATTGTAGCTAGCCTCCTATCCAACACTTTATTTTAACCCTAGAACACATACAGTATGTGGGTCAAAAATAACATAGCATCTAGTTTTTGCGATATAATGTTTACATGAAGTGGTCTTTTGATATGCCACTAAAGGTATTCCTCAATTTAGGTGTCTTCTATCATGTGAACTGACATTTAAAAAAAAAAAATGTATATATATTTTTTAAATTCTAAGATAATTTGTATTACTACCCCATGCGAATGTGGCTCCTTTATAACCCATGTGTGTTTGCTATGGTAATTGCATTTATTTAAAGGGACAGTTCACCCAAAAATGAAAATTCTGTCATCATTTACTCACCCTTTTGCCATCCCAGATGTGTAAGACTTTCTTTCACCTGCTGAACACAAATTAAGGTTTTAGGAATAATTTCGCAGCTCTTTTGGTCCATGCAATGCAAGTGAATGGGTGCCAACATTTTTAAGCTGAAAAAAGTCCCACAAGTTACCATAAGTAATCCATATGGCGCCACTGGTTTAATCAATATCTTCAGAAATGATATGATGTGTGGGTGACAAACAGATCACTTTCACATACTTCTTCTGTTTTTGATTATTCACATTCTTCATGCATATCCCCTCCTACTGGGCAGGGAGAAGAATTTCAAGAAAAAGAGTTGCTAAATTTTGATCAGTTTCTCACCCACACAAATCATATTACTTCCAAAAATATGGATTAAAACACAGGAATCGAATGGATTATTTTTATGAAGCCTTTCTGTGCTTTTTAAAGCATAAAAATGTTGGCACCCATTCACTTGCATTGTATGGACCTACAGAGCAGAAAAAATCTTCTAAAATGTTTTGTTTGTGTTGTGCTGAAGAAAGAAAGGCATACACTTCAGGGACAGCATGAGGGTGAATAAATGATGAGAGAATTTACATTTTTGGGTGAACTATCCCTTTAAAATTCCTGCTATTTTGGTTCTACACTGATTGATTTTCAATTTTCATTTGTTCTGTCATTAAATATACAGTATGATAAATACCATGTCTAATGGCCCTAGAATGGGGCGGGACTAATTGTTTCCAATGGAAGACGGGAAAGTGTTTGGGAAAATGGTCATTCAAAAAATAATAATTAAAAAAACTTGCATATATGCAACACACATTTTTTGCCTGGAATAAAGTAGCGAACACAGAACAGAGAACTCGAAAAACAAAACAAAACATGCACACAAAAAAGTCTGGGACTTCATATCTAACTGCATACACAGAAAGTCCTGCTTTTCTTCCCTGGAAATAGGCAACTGCCAACACTTTAAAGCAGCAATGACAGGCATTGTGAAGCTCAATGATCATATTGTGTGCTGGCTAGAGCCAGAGGGCATTTAGCACATAGCGAACATGACATTGTGTGTTATGAATGTGTGTGTGTGTGTATGTGCGTGGAAAGATCCGGCCGGTACCTGCTCAGAAACACCAGTGTCTTGCCTGAGGGGAACTAACGGAACCGCTATCAAAGCCAGAACACACACACACACACACACACACACACACACACACACACACACACACACACACACACACACACACACACACACACACACACACACAAGACGTAAAACACACTCAACTGTGATGAAGAACACAAATAAGAAAGAAAAAGGAAGACATTTTTATTCAGAGGCACAAATCACAGAAAAGGCGAGAGAGCACAAAGGATGAATGAACTGAAATGACATTCGGCAATCATGGACTTTCTAGTTCCCCTTTGCACTATAATTGTTTGACTATTGGATAAAAGACATCTTTTGTAAAGTGAGAACAGACTAATGAGATTATTACACAGCCCTGAGAACAACACAAAAACAACAGATTATACAGAGAAGTAGCTGTCTGTGGACATAGGCTACTGTATACATTGCATTACTGTAAATAAATTCCTTTTAAAGTCAACCCATTTTACTTCTGTTATCTGACGTATCACTGAGTGAAATGTGAAAACGTGAATATTCATTGAGAATAAAATGTAAGACTGGACTTGATTTTATCCAATGGGAAATTGATTGGATCGTAAAAAGTGGACGTTGCATACCAGAATGGAGACAGATGGTTGAAGAGGTGTTGAAATGTAGAATGGATTTATGACGTCAGACGAAAAATTTTATATGGCCCTTTACGAATGTTGATTGTCAGACTGTTCGATATGATCCAAGCGAGATCTTGGGGAAAAGCATTGGCACACTGTACGACATTATGTCAGATTGTACAATGCGCATGGTAACCAAGACTTTGGTCCGACTGACAACGTCTTACATCATCTGGTTGTCATAGGAGCAGTCCAACTGCACGATTGATATGCAACATTTCTGACACTGCAAGAACTTCAATGGAGTCTAAGTTTCATCGGCAAAGGCAATTAATCGGATGTCGGTGAACATGTCAGATTAAGTGTTGAAACACTGACGATTATGCCCTTTGACAAGACACATTTTTTATGTAGATATTTGTCTCATACAAAAGAATACTGGCCAGAATTGTACAGTGTTAACCAGGCTGTATCAGCGTGTCCCAAACAATTAACATCGTCGAAGGAGTGTTGTAAGGCACAATGTCATGTGGAATGTATAAGGAACAATTGATGACCGGTAAATTATTGAAAAATAACGCACACCTCGAGGAGGTAATGCGGCCAGGACGCTACTTGCCTACGCTTACTATATGCCCAGTGAGCCTTCTTGCACATACCCTGTGCAAGGTCAGGGAGGACAAGGAGCAGGTCGTCCTAGTAGCACCCTACTGTTCCATCCAGACTTGGTTCACAGACCTCACACTCCTTACGACAACCCCCCTGGCGAATTCCCCTGAGGAGAGATCTCCTCTCTCAGGGACGGGGCACCATCTGGCACCCACGACCAAACCTCTGGAATTTCCACGTCTGGCCATTGGACGTGACATGGAAGACCTAAATGGCCTTCCGCCCATGGTAGTCTTGATCACTCAGGCTAGGGCTTGAAATGGTGTCTGTTTGCTAAGTGGTGTTCTTCCTGACGCAAAGACCCCCAGAGGTACACAGTTGGGTCAGTGCTTCCCTTCCTGCAGGAGAGGCTGGAGGGGTGGCTGTCCCCCACCACCTTGTAGGTGGACGTGGCCGCTGTAGTGGCACACCACGATGCAGTTGACGGTAAGTATCTCAGGAAGCACAACCAGATCATCAGTTTCCTTAGAGCCACGGGGAGTTTGAATCCTCCCACACCTAGCCTCAATCCCTCATAGGATCTCTCCATGGTCCTGCGGGACCTGTGGGGAGCCCCGTTTGAGCCCCTGTAGTCAGTTGAGCTGAAGGCGGTCTGTTTAAATACTGCCCTCCTGACTGTGTCCATCAAAAGGGTAGGAGACCTGCGGAGGTTCTCTCTCAGCGACATGTGCCTGAGTTCGGTCCAGAATACTCTCACGTGGTCCTGAGACCCCGTCTGAGCTATATGCCCAAGGTTTCCATGACCCCGTTTAGGGATCAGGTGGTGAATCTGCAAGCGAATCTGCCCCAGGAGGAAGCAGACCCAGCCATGTTGTTGCTGTGTCCGGTGCTTGCTTTACGCAGCTATTTGGATCATACGCAGAGCTTTAGACGCTCTGAGCAGGTCTTTGTCTGCTTTGGAGGACAGCGGAAACGATTGCCAGATGAACGATTTCCATTTTTTGGGGGAGAAGAATAGTGAAGAGGCCATGGCTGGGGCAGCCTGTCCCCATTATTGGGCAGTCAACTTGTCCCCGAGGTGCAGAGGACCGTATGACGCTTGTTGGGGGAGATTACATGACGGCCAGGTGAGCTGGCTACGAGGCACGCAACAGCTTGCCCGTCTTGCACCACCAGTCCACGTAACACAGTTCAACTAGTCTTGGCATTTCATATAGGGACCCCTAGTGTCATTATATCAACACAGCATTGAGTGAGTGACAGATAGGGAATGTCTTGGTTACTTTCGTAACCTCTGTTTTGTCGGAGAGTAAAAATCGGGCCTAAAATCATGTAGTGTAAACTTGGCATAACCTGCCATGTCCTGTCAGTCTGGGATTTTGTCTGACAGGACCATGGCATTATCATCCCATATCTGTCTTGTGTTTCATTGACTGTCTTTGCGTGAGCACACGGTTTTCGGTTGTATTCCCTATCTTGTTTCATGTCTGGAGTATGGAGTCTGGGTCCTGACCTGCTGTCTGGTTCGGTTTCGGTCTGTGTCGGGATCCGGACACTCATGCTCCATGTCTGTCTGTTATTGACGTGGGTGCATCGTGCTTATGTCAGCTTGGCAACATTGCACTCGTGTCAGTAATTTATGTTTTCTCGTGAAACGGGTCACAAGCTGTCTTCACTTCATCACTTTGGTCTGAGATTTCGGGTTTGTGTGTGGCCGAACTCTCGCACAGGTGTCCTGTCTTATTTTTGTCGCCTGTTGCGAGTGTACGTTCATCCAGAACAAGTGAGAATGCGTGGCATCGGTTTGGTTGGCGTTGCTACGCATTCTCTCATCTTGTTTGTTGTTTGGCATGGGCGTATATTGCCTTATTGTCTTGGCGATGTGCGCTCATGCCATTCGTGTGATTTGTTGTCTTGTGAGAGCACATGGCTTTGTTTTGTTTATGTATCGCTGCATGTCTCTCTTTCTTACGCCATACCCCGCCTCCTTGTATGCTTATTATTAGATAATTTACATCACATGTCCCATGTTAACCCGTCTGATTTCCCTCCCTATTTAGCCTCCTCATGTGTGCTGTCCAGTGACAGTTTGTCTTGATTTCAGTCATGTTTCCAGTCAGTCTGTCGGTCGGTCTAGCTTCCTGTCCTGTTCATCCCTATCCGGTCCGGTCAGTCCTGTACCTCGCTACCTTCTGCCCCAGCCCTGGATTATATTTCCTTTGTTTTTTCCCTTTCGGGGTAGTTTATGTTTTTTATTTTTCCCCCTTGTGGGAGTTTTATGTTGGATTTTTGTGTTTTGAATAAGGCTGTTGATTTAACATGTTAATTCAGTGTGATTAATTGTATTAAAAATAATGCGTTAAAATAAAAAATGCACGCAATTAATCGCAATGTTCCCGGATTGTAATAAGGAAGATTCCTGAGAAATGCAAGCTTGTAGTACCACCTGTTTACTCCAGAGGGCAGTAATTGAAATTTCAGCTGTGTGGCAATGCACAGTTTATACAGGGAAGAAAACACTTCAGCAGCAGCAGCAGCACAACACAAACATGCGTTACATTCTTGCATTCAAAACACTTGATGGAGCGCAAATCTGAACTAAGAAATCTCAAGATGTGTTCTAATTATTAAACTATATTTAAACTGAAACAGTGACCTAAAAATGTATGTTTATGACATAACGCACCCGAGACGCTACACAAGCATGTCTGACACAGGTGTAGATTGACGGGCCTTAAACAAGCCCTCATAATAAATCTCCAACTGATTGATAAATTCACTTGTGTAATGGATTGCTGTGAACTGTGTGTTAATTATTGACTTATGATCAATATTATGGTAGTAAACAATACATTGTATTCTAAAGCTGCTTTTTATATTGTCTTATCAATGATGAACTCTTCTGCCACAAGAATGTAATGCATTTTAATTACCTGAATATTTAAAAAAAATAAAATATATATATATATATATATATATATATATATATATATATATATAGAATATTTTTAAATATTTAAAGATAACTTATGTATAATCATTTCATCATTATATTTTTAATTATTGTTAAATGGGGGGCTTTCTCAGCTAATATTTGTATATGCGATTAATCACGATTAAATAATCGGGACACCATGTAATTAATTGGATTACATTTTTTAATTGATTGACAGCCCTAGTTTTAAATAGACCTTTATTTACCAGTCTGCGTTTTGTGTCCTGAGCCCCTCACCACATCTTGACACTGCCTTTTCTGTGTAAAGTTATATCCAATTTTATAAGTATGTTGCCATGACGACGCAACGCCGTAAACCCTAAAACCCTAAGAAGACCATAAAATTACGATTCAAACAACTTTACAGCTAAAATAATTCAGTTTTAATGGAAGAATTCATGTAAGTGTTTTTATAAAATTATAATCTTCATATTTATGCCTTTAAACCCTCCACAAAGTGGCCCTCTTCACTTCCATTGTAAATGCCTCACCGTAACCTCAATTTTTGCTTTTATTTTTTTTAAAGAAAAGGCAGGATGAGTCGAAATTAATTTTGCTGTCGATTGAGCTTAACTCGCATGAAACCTGTAATATTCCTTTAACACACAGGTAGAATCCATTTAATTTTTATACATAAATATCCAGAAAAAATAACGTCTGTATATGATGTTATATAATTTTACTGTGATATCAGATTTTGGTCATACCGCCCACCCCTACTGCAAATTGGACATTATGCCAATAGAATATATCTTGCTTTGCACAAGACTTTACAGACTCGTTGAATGTGTCAACAGTAGCAAGCTTTTTTCTGATAACTGTCCACAACACACACACTGCCTGCGTACTTGCCGTCTAAACACACACTTGGTGCACTAAAAAAATACACTTGGCTCATCTCCAACAATTCACCCTCCGGGGAGACACAACGCTACAGTGGTTCCATAATTAAGCCATTGGCAAACAAAGAAATAGTTCCTAGATATGAATCATAACATTTCTGTAGGGATTTACTGGACGCAGTGTTTTTTTTCTCAGCTCAACAGACTAATTGGTTCCCCAGCTCATTGTTTGTCATGCAGAGTTATCTGAAAGCACCTCAACTCAGATCCACTCAAGCAAAACCAAACTCAATTCACATGCATTCACACTGCTTAATTCTCTCTCTCTCTCTGTCGATCGGCAATTAAACGAGACTGATATGATCTGAAGCCAACACCTGTCAACTGGCGCTGATGGAAAACAGGATACTGGAATTACAATTACTCAGTCCATCTTCACATGTACAACGTTTTCAGTTTAAGGGATCGTTCACCCCAAAATGAAAATGATGTCATCATTTACTTAGCCTCATGTTGTTGCAGACCCGTTTGGCTTTCTATCTTCACCAGAACACAAAAACAGATATTGGGCATTCTGTTAGTCTCAGTCACCATTCACTTACATACTTTTTCTCATATAGTAAAAGTGAATGGTGACTGTCATTCTACCCAACATCTCCTTTTGTGTTCTACGAGTAAGTAAATGACAACAAAATTGTTATTTTTGTGCAAACTGTCCCTTTAAGGTCTATATTCTGGTTAAACTACATTAGGGCTCTCAAATGATAATAAAATTGCATGTATCAATAGTTGCTGAGAAAAGTCCCCAAATGAAGATAATTCAAATACATATATAGTATAATTGATGTTACTTTGATATAAAGTAAATTAGATTAAATATGATTAAATATTATTAGTTAGACAGATATTATATTATTGATATTAGTTAGATTAGATATTATTAGTTAAAATATTATATATTATTACATATTAGAGAATATATTAGTTTTGTATGTTTTTTTATACCATTTATATTTTTAGATTGTATATTATTAGTTAAATAAATTTAGATATACTAGACAGATATTAGAATATTAGTGATATTATTGATAGTTTTTTGTTGTTGATATTATTGATATTAGTTAGATTGGATATTACTCATCAGATATTAGATATATTGTTGATATTAACTTTATTTTTGTTATATTATAATTATAGGTTAGATTAGATTTTAGTTAAGAATAGTTAGAAATTATATATTTCCATTATATATTAGTATATTATTGGTATTAGTTTTGTTTATGTAATATTACTGATATTAGTTAGATTAGATATAATTAGATTAGATATAATTAGATTAGATATAAAAGTGAGTGGTGGTGGCGTGGTGGGCTAAAGCACAACACTGGTAATCAGAAGGTCGCTGGTTCGATCCCCACAGCCACCACCATTGTGTCCTTGAGTAAGGCACTTAACTCCAGGTTGCTCCGGGGGGATTGTCCCTGTAATAATTGCACTGTAAGTCACTTTGGATAAAAGCGTCTGCCAAATGCATAAATGTAAATGTAATTAATTAGATATTATATGTATTGTTAATAATAGTTTTGTTTTTGTTATATTATTGATATTAATTAGACTGGATATTGTTCATTAGATATATTATTGATATTAGTTGGATTAGATATCATCAGATATGAATAGTTAGATAATAGATATTATTAGTTTGATAGATATTATATGTAAGTATTAATTATATATACTGTGTATATTTAGTTTTGGCCTAATAAGTGTTGAAAATGATGTCCAATAAAAGGTAAATGTCTATAATTACCCATTTTATTTTCAAAAATAGAAGAAGAAAAATCCCTATAATAGAAGTATCTGCATTGGTATCAAAATCTATGTTACTGGCTTTGATAGCACTTGGTATTGGATCAAAAAGAAATGAAGTGGCATTGCCTATCCCGGCCACTGTGAACAGAGATTCCGATGGACTCCGGTGGAGTGTGTCCGGAGAGCTGCACTTCAACATTACATAAGCGATTGTTTCTGTATGCTTCTTCTTCAACTGGCCCTCAGCAAATTGAGCTACTTTGGCGCATGAAAGGAGGTTAAAGCACAACACTTCACACTGAAAGAATCATCTTCAATTCTGTGACTGGAACAGAAGAGATGGAAAATGGGCTCTGTTTTTGCAAATTGATGTCCATTTTCTCTTGAGTAAATACATCCTCAAAACATACTTCTGTGGAGCTGTGCTAAACAGCACCTAAATATTCATTTTCAGCAAATCGACACTCTGAATGCAAATGTGGCAACATGGATCAATGTGATACAGAAGTGGTGGAAAGAGCAAACCATCATTTTCTTCACCAGTAATTTTCTCTGCATAAGATATTATGGGAATATCCCAAGTTCAATACAAAATAAGCTCAATCGACAGCATTTTTGCATAATGTTGAGTGGTGATTCTACATGAGAACGCCCCCAAAGTTGTTGAACTGGTGCTGGCCCCCCCACAAGATGCAACCCTGGGAGATCGCCCATGTCAACCATGCCTAAATCCGCCACTGCCCTTAATACAATACAAAATCTGAGTTACAGTGAGGCACTTACAATGGAAGTGAATGGGGCCAATCTGTAAACGTTACACTCTCAAATGAATAGCCACAAGACGTAAACATTATGGGTGCTGATGTGATTAAAATTGCTCGCTAACCTTTTTTGTCTTATTTCCAATTTGAAATCCTAAAATGACCCTAAAAATTCAATCTTTAATGCTGAAATAATACACAGGTTTTCAAAAAATATGTAATGTAAGTTCTTTTAATTGTGACAGCACGTGTCACATAAAACATGTGAACATTACACCATAAAATCGACAGTATTTCACTTATATTTTATACTTGTTGAGCTTTGATAATACATACAGAGGGTTCAAGTTAGTCCCACCTGGATTTCATTAATAAATACATTTGCCATTATACCAGTATAGGTCTTCCTTGGACAAAGTTTCTCCTTCATTTAATGATATATACTGTATATACCCAGTCACCTGATTCCTGCAATTTCAGTTGTGACTACTGGTAGTTGTCAGAGGATTTGTAAAGATTTCTACGTCTCTAAAGTTGCACAGATGTAAGACTGCTTGTGTTTTAAATAGTATCCTAAAAATAACTTGACTCTGCCAAATTTTTGCCAAATGATGTCACATTACGTGGTTCATTAAATGCATCGTGGCAGTTCCAAGGTTAAATCTCGACTAAAAAGTGTGCAAAAAGTGAGCTTTAATTTTCTCCCAAACAGATGAGGTTTTTAAGGTTAATGCTCTATCAGGTTTTAAATCCATAAAACCTTTCCTCCCTTCCCTAAACCTTCAATCTAAATCTAACCGATAGTGTAATATAAGCAAGTGTGAGATGAAAAGCACAATTGCTGAAGCAACCATGTCATTTTGTGGTGCTTCTATGACACTTTCAGCTCACGTGTCGACTTGCGTACTCTTCAGGACTTGTACCCCGGTCCTTAACATCGTGAGTGCAATGCTCCATCAGTTGAGCTTCTGCACAATTTAATAACACTTGAACAAGCTTCCCTCACCGAGGGCCTGGAGGAACTGCTCCTCCCGACTGAGTTTTTTTCATCAAACCCCCTGTTCAACTGCACATCCAGGGGGCTCTTGTATGTCATTCAAGCTGGGATGAGCCATCCTCCCTGGCTTTGCTCACCGTGAGTTAGACCCCGGAGCACACGTGGTCTCAATGCATTGACGGTGCAATGCAATGCGGTGATCAAAGCCGTGGAGAGCGAGTCTAGAGCCAGTGGATAAAGACCCTGAGTGGATGGTTGAGCAAAATTTCAGAAAAATGACTAAGTCAATTTCCATTTGTATGGTGAAAAAAATGAACAGAAGCATATATATTGTAAGTAAACGTTTATTTCCAATGCAACATTTCAAACTGTAATGTTCTTTTCACATTGTTTATAAAATGCATGAATATAATATGGAATGCATTATAATGTATTACAAAATAATACAAAAATTGATACCTTTATGGCAATTTTGGTTTGTCTGGTATTTTTTTATATTGAAATATAAACAAATTGTGTGTTTTGAACAACTTTGACCTTTGGTTTATGGAGTTACTACAAGTGGTCAATTGGTGCCTCTTAAGGCTTTTTTGTGGAAGTACACTTACATAAATCACTATGAAACAAAGAGTTTTGGTCATATCGACTTCAAAATGGTGTCAGACCTTTATCAGACATGTGGCTTCGTATCAGGTGTGTTTTTGAGGCACAGCACATACTAGTCTTGCATATATATATATATATATATATATATATATATATATATATATATATATATATATATATATATATTTTTTATAAATAATATTTGCGGTCACTATTCAAAATATTTCATAGCTCTAACAAATTTTTTTTATTCTACAATGATACATTTTTACTCTTGAATAACAAATGTCTAAGTGTCTACTTTCAAACGAGCCCAAGTTTGTGTTTGTAGACCAAAGGGTTCAAGAACTGGACGAGTTTGATTTTTTGTACGTCGTTCTCAAGCTCATGCACAAAAAGAGGCCGGAGGTTAAGAGTGGTTCATTAAATGTATCGCGGCAGTTATAAGTTGAAATGTTTAAAAGTGAATTTAATTGTCTCCCAAACAGATGAGGTTTTTAAGGTTAATGCTCTATCAGGTTTTAAATCCACCAAAAATGTCCTCCCTTTCCTAAACCTTAAACCTAAACCTAACCGATAGTGTCAAAAAAGCAAATGTGAGATGAAAAATGCAATTGCTGAAGAAATCATTTTGTGATGCTTCTGTGACACTTCCAGCTCAAGTGTCGACTTGCGTGCTCTTCAGGACTCGTACCCCGGTCCTTAATATCAGTAGATATACTCCTGCGCAATTTAATCACACTTGAACAAGCTTGTAAATGTAGTTGGTTACGTAATGCAAATGTTAAAATGCACTAGCGTAATAGTGTTTAGATGTCATAAGAAAGCATCGTGTGAGGAACAGAGCAAAAAGTAAGTGTTTATAAACTGATAATCTGCTTTTCGACTCGTGATTTGTGTGAAAGGGAATGAAAATCGTTATTTTTGTATCGCCTCTTGTGTTCATATCACCAGGAACGTTATGCGACACGTACAACTAGTTTTGTAAAAATGTAGGTATAACAACGTAGTTCTTTGAGACTGGATTGGCTGATATTGTACGCATTAATATGTACATTTCAGACTTTGGTATCTTGGCAAATCTGAACAGTTTCAAAAAAGAGAAAGTTCCTAAAAAAGACAGTCTTTTATACAGTAATTCATGTAACAAAGCATCAGATAATTTTGTAACTTTGTAGCAAAAACCGCTGTCCACATATCAACAGATTTCGCTGACTTGTACACCTGTAAAGCATATAGGATTTAATATACAGGTAGGTTTTTAGCCATAACCAATTAGGGTTAATTATTGGATGACCTGGTCACAGACCAGCACCAATTAGCTGAAGGCTTAGAGCAGCTTTGGGTCAGAAAACTGCAATGCAGTTAGATCCAGTGAACACGCTGAACTGAGAAAGAAAAAGACAGACAGAAAGAAAGAAGCAAAAGTGTACATCTGCCTTACAATTGTACGATTTGTCAACACGAGATGGAAAGTTGTTTAAACTGAGCCTACGGTTAACTTAATTGAAAATTATAACTTGTTAAATGAGCATATAGTGTCTTTTTAAATAAACTTGACTTGATATTGATCAAATTTAGCTCTAACTAAATAGTGAAGTTCAACAAATGATATTATTATTTATTCTCATTGAATATCTCATTGCCTGAGATTAATTAAACTGCCGCTAGAAGATACATTTCTTCATAAAACTACAAGTTGATTATATAAAGACAACTTGTGCAAGCTGTACTTTTAAGTAAATCTTCAATGGAAATATGTCCATCATATGTTATCATAAAATCAAAGAGGAAAAAACATGAAATTATATTTGCATAAAAAATTAAGCCTTTAAAGGGATAGTTCACTCATCATAATTTACAAACCCTTATGCATTTCTAAACCTGTATGACTTTCTTTCTTCAGTGGAACCCAAAAGATGTTAGTCACCATAAAAATACTCAACCAACACTCACTCTCATTATAATGAAAAAATGCAGTGCAAGTGATAGGTGACTGAGACATTCTGCCCCACATCCACTGAAGAAAGAAAGTCATACTGGTTTGTAACAACACAAGGGTCCATCCATCTCTCTCTCTCTCTCTCTCTCTCTCTCTCTCTGTTTGCCTGCAGGGAGCTTTCTTCACTTATTCCCCCCACAGAGGCCTTTGCCTCCAGGCAACCCGAGAGCCAAAGCAGCAACAAAGCCGCTTGCTACAGGCTTCTTCACTCAGAGCCACACAAACACACACCCAGACAGTAATCAAATAGTCCTACTCTGATTCTCACTAATATCCACACTTGAGAAACTCAAAGACACTTCGTTTGATGTTTAATTCCCAGATCAGCTGTTTGTGAAATGAGAAAACTAGTCTCAGTCTCGCTGACCGTATGATGGATATTGCACACACAAATGACAAGAGCTTGCTGAAATCACCAGTTCCAATCTGATTGGCTGGCACTATGCAATTATCAGGAGTTGGGTGTGTGCACGTGCATGCATAAAGTCGTATTAATCGGGAGGTACCGAATTGGTACAATGACTGCTTTTGAGGAAGAACTAATCACTGGATTTTCCAAAGTTTGTAAGGTTAGTTGTATAATATATTTAAAAGATGACACCAGGTCATCATTCCATCAAAATGACTTATTTGTACTGGAGAGAGTGCAAAGGTAAACCTCTAAGGAATACAATAATTCAAAACCCCTTACCGCAATTATGAGCAATAGGAATAGTGATGCTTGCTTTAGCAAACAGCATAAATACACAAGACAACATGACATATAATAAGATATTTGTAAAGACTGAGATTATAGATGAATGTTTGCATGCCCAAAAGGCGGATAGACACTCTCCTCGTAAGCGCAGACTGGCTCTCTGCCATTCCTGAAGGTGACAGCAAGAGACGTTTCACACCAGCACACACAAACACACACACACACACACACACACTGGAGTTAAAAGCAATGCTTTGACTCAGCAAATTCCTTTCCCAGTGGTCAGAGAGACATTGGCTCTGTTTCAAAACAGAGCTGCCTTTTAGTGAGCTGCCTCGCTGCCTACATAGGGAGCTGTCTTCCAAGGTAGCATCTTGACAGAAAGAGAACATCATAAGTAACGCTCTACATTGGAAGAAACTCTCTAGGCCAGAAAAGTAGCATTTATGGCAAATGCACAGGAGACTCAACTCACAATTATTTCCAATAGTGATTACAGTTACATGGACACCAGAAAGCGGCTTATTGCAAAAAAAGTGTGTTACTGCGAGAAAACAGCGTGTGTAAATGACATAGATGACATCTGAAAAAGACCTCACTATTACTCTCTGTTGATTAGCTTTATTTCCAGATATTCCAGAGTTGTTGATGTGTTTGTTCCCTTAACTTACTATTGCCACCTGCAGCAGCATTGCACTGCAGTAATGGGGGTTTCCCTCTTACATAAAACTCCGGGATTCCCACAATGTAGGAGCGCATATATGCAATGTTAAGGACAGTTGATATTTAACATTCACGTGTATTGGTATAGTATATATGATTTTCCCACTGTACACCAGAAATGTTGAATTATTTCCACTGTGTTGACATGTTGTTGGGCTCCATCCTATGACGTCTGTTATGCTGGTCCGTTCCACGTACGCGCACTCTTCTAACACTCATCAGAACGCCACTTCTGTGTTAACATGAGCACATTATTCAGAGTTCTCTGAGAGTAGCTTAGGTGTTTTAAACTATTTATTTTAATCCGTTAAACGGTGTACGGAAATAAGCATTCTTGTTTACATGACGTTTCAGAACGCCGCTTTCTGCTAAAACCCTGGAATAAACCGTTTTCATGTAACGTGTATGTAAACGTAGTCAGAGTTTGAAGTTCACATGTTGCTAAGCTAAAAATTAGCATGTTAGCATCATTTGGCACAAAGCGGGACACCTTTTGGGAAACAATGTGACACCCTAATAAGCATAAAATTGCAATGTACACACAAAATAGTCCTTTTTATAAGGAATTAAACTAGTCTTTGATCAATAGTTTTCAATATTGAATGGATTCTAATTTTATATTTATAATTCTAGTTGCCTTCTCTTTAAAGAATATACATTCTGCGATGCTGCCTATAATTTGTCCAAATTGAGGTATCTTATGAGGATAATTAAATTGCCTACCTTTAGGAACAGCTTGTCAGGACTGTGCCCGTGATGCCTTAGGGGCTGTTCACACAGGACGCGCTTTTCCAGACTTCTGAACTGTTTTGGAATATTTTTTTTTTAATGTAAACATGTGCTGGATCAGTGATTCTCTACCGGGGTATGCAGGTTACAGGGGGTGCGGGAAAACAAATGGATTTTGCTTTGCTTACCCAATAAAACGAATTGTATGACTTAAAAAAAAAAATAAGTGTTCGTTGGGTAGGTGTTACGTCGTAAGATGTATTCAATGTGGTAATTGTATCTGAGAATGTTTCGTTTTGCATGTCCGTTTCCCCTCTGGCTTTTCTCATCTCTCTCGTTCTCCCTCTCACTCTAATCTCTACCAGTTGAGAGCACTAATGAGGAGTTCTTCTGATTGGTCTGGCTGTGAGCTGATGGAGGATAAAAGCTGCTGGAAAGCTTCATTCCTTCTCCACTCTCCTGGCTCAGACGTGTTGTTGATACTCTTTTGTGAATTTGTTTTGTGCCGCTTGAGATTGCAGAGAGGGAACCAAAACCTTGTTACTCCTCCTCAACTCTAGACTGGGGTGGCTCATAACAATTGAGGGCTCGTCCGTCAGCTCGTTTGCTAAATCATAACAAATGGGAATTGAAAACTTCAAGCTTTGAAAGCTGTGTGAATATATCATTACGCATCAGAGTCAGCGCGTAGATGTTTTCCCGCGAGGTGAAAACTCTAATTTAATCATTCGCTTAAAAGTGGGCGCCATCCAGCGCAACGCTAGGTGGTCTAAACGCTCCGAGGATGAACGAGTTTGTTTTTGGTGGCTTGATCCCAGTCACTTTATCTCTGACTGCAAGGCATCGTAAACAAAAAATGCCGCCACTTAAACTAAAAGCATTGTAAATGCTGTTTTCAGTCCTTTACCTAGTGTGCAGGATCCTGATTTGTTGGATTCCTCTGTGTTTGATCCCTTTCTCTTGAAGGGTAGTGTTGCCATTTCCCCTGATTCTGCTGCAAAACATTTAATTTCTAAGAGATACAAGCGCTGCGCAATAGTTTATTCTTGAGAATACTGTGCCCCTCTCATGTAAGACATACACAGGAACCAGGGCTGGACTGGTAATCTGGCATACCGGCATTTTCCCGGTGGGCCGACGCACTTTGGGGCTGATCAGTGGAGGACTGGCCATTGGGAGAACCAAGCGGGCGGGTGGGTCGGCCACGAAATGTGCCACGATAAGGTAAAAAGACCCTCTGTGTTATGCAGAACGGACCACAAAACGGTGCCGCGATATACAGTAAAGGACAACTTCTGGCTATGTAAAATTCCAGGCCGATTTCTCTTCCCAAACCGGCCCTGACCGGAACTGATGTGTATTTAAATTTTATTTCTAGGAAAGTTAGCCGACTCCCCCTTTAGGAATCTGTTAACTTTTTGTTTGTTATTTTGGCCTTTTCCCCCCTCCTGAAGCCTTTTTGCCTCCTTTCTCACTTAAAATGAAAGAAATGCCTTATTTTGCTTTCCAAAAACTTGACTATTATATTTGAGTGCTGAAACGGAAGAGGGGAACCAAAACCTTCATGTTATGGTTTTCCCAACCTAGAATGGGACTAATCATAACAGTGATCAGGCCTGGTTAAAAATATATTTTCTGATTTTTCGCAATCTTCTTATGAGCTCGATATCAATACTTCAATTCCCAAGATCGATCATTGACTCTTAAATTAAACACCGAGAGTCTTTCACTGCGTATTGAGAGATAAAGTTTGCTCTGAATCGTTCCGTGTAATGTGTCCAAAGACGAGATCCACACAATCCATTTGTCATTGAATAATGTCTCTTTTTACACCCTTTCTGTTCTTTACAGCAACAAAACGTAATAATTTAATTTTAATGACCCACACAAGTCTACTTTGTTACTGTGTGCTCAACCAAAACACTTCTGTGTGACGCTCGCTGAACTTAATCGCGATTAATTGCAGATTTTGAAAGTGCTGAAATTTGACTATGAACTTTTCATGTCAAAATGCATTTATTTCCTTCTAAGGCAGGAAAACATGGAACAATAATGCTTTAACATTTTCCAAAACAAAGCTGTTGACAGTATAAAGATAGAAATGCACTAAAATAGCACCAATTCCCAAATTTGGCTTTCAGATTTCCATCAAGATCTGTAGATCAAGACAAACTTTTTTGACATAAATTATCATATTTCATGGATCACGGTCATCACATTCATGGAGGAATCGGCTGATTTAAAGTTCCAAAGAAAATCCGATGTGACAAATTTGGCTAAATACGATCTAACAATAATTCTGTAATAAAAGGATAAATAGGACAAATTGGACCCCATCTCACCATCACTGCAGTGGGTCCTGGCTGTTTGTGAAAGGATATTCAAATTCAAATATTGTAGGCCTACCATTTCTACAATTTGTCTTTGTATATCTTTTGAATGAAGTATTCCAAGTATTATTATGTAGTGTGTGTGTGTGTGTGTGTGTGTGTGTGTGTGTGTGTGTGTGTGTGTGTGTGTGTGTGTGTGGGCTCTCAGGGCTGGATTGGTAATCTGGCATATCGGGCATTTTCCCGGTGGGCTGATGCACTTCGGGGCTGACCAGGGGCGGACTGGCCATCGGGAGAACCGCGACTAAACTGAAATGAGCCGATGCATTATGCAGAACGGGCCACAAAACGGTGCCACAATATGCAGAAGGGGGCAGCGATATGCAGTAAAGAACAGCGACAGTGACACCACCAACCCCAACCTTCCCCATGTAAAATCCCGGGATGATTTCTCTTCCCAGTCCACCCCTGGGGCTAATCAAATAAGCAGTAAAGATTGCATGTCTGATTGGTGGTTTTAATTTTCACATGCCACATTTCTCAAGCTTTAGACGTTTGTTAAATGTATGAGGATGTGTATTTATCAACCTCTTCACTATAAACCACATTTATCCCTTTATAATATTTATGTAAACACACATGATTAGGTTATATAAGGCTTCTTAAACCACAGCACTGCTCATATGCACCACTTAAAGCAGTTGCTTTGAGAAACCCAGATGTGTGTTGCCTGTTGAGTGACGTCATGGTAATTTCATCCAGAAGAGTTAAGGACAACAACAACAACAACAAAAAGACTTTTGAAAATGCAACAAGACACCTGCATTCTGTTCCATTCATTGCGCTGCATCTAGGTTGTTTTTTTAACAGCCCCTCAAAATGGTGTCACTGTCCACACAGACAGCTCACTTGGAGCTATGTATGTAAACGATGAAGTGTAGCATCCTAACTGCACCCTGACAGAGCTCCTCTGTTCTGACACTAATTATTGATTGCATGATTAGGGCAGATGAAGAGATCTTTTTTTTTGGAAACTACGGCCTGTGATTGTGCATCCCGCATGCGGCTACAGAGAGTGCGCGAGTGAGCAATGGAGCGATCGATACTTTCAATCACGTTGAAGAGCGTCGCTGTCAGTCATGCTGTAGTGAGATGATTAGGATTGAGTCTTAAGACAGTGAATAAGTTCCCGCGGCTCTCTCCGGAGCCTCTTTCAGTTTCCCGGGCACCTAATGAACTCACACGGAGCTCACGGCAGGCCCTGCGTTCTGTTTGTGCTGATCCTGAAATCAAACCAAAATAACACAGCGTAGTACGTGAGGGATAAAACTCATTTTACATCACATGCAAGGCATCATTTCAACTCCGAGTCACATTGAAAACTGTTGTTAAATGCGCACATTTTATATTAATGCTACTCATTTAGGTTGACCAGATTTTTAAAGTCTCAAACCGGGACATTGTGATGGGGGTGGCGGGAGGTTGTGTCTGTGGTGGTGGGGATGCATTTTTGTTTAAAAAAATAAGATGGATCATAAAAACTGCATTTTGTTTTATATTGAAGACCTTGAGAAGCTATTTGACAGATAATCGCATTCGATTCTGTTCAAAGGTTTACATTCCCATGGTTGTTATCCTTTGTTCGCTATCCTTTTCTGCACATTGCCGTGGCGTTTTGTGGTCCGTTCTGCGTAATGTGGCGGCTCATTTCAGCTTATCGCGTCCCATTCGGCGCGGTTCACGGCTGACCCACCGGACCCCTCGGTTCTCCCGATGACCAGTCCGCCACCTGATGGGCCCCAAAGTGCATCGGCCCACCGGGAAAATGCCCAGTATGCCAGATTACCAATCCAGCCCTGATTGGAACCTAAAATTCTAATACAATTCCCACATCTCAACGTTTAAGTGCTTGTTCAATGTAAAAAGTGCAGTAGCAATCTGAATGTGACATTGTCTGATTTCTCTCCATGCTCCTTGGGAAGTTAACATTCACTGTTGACGGCAAAACACCTCGGCTTACATTTTCACGTATTGCGTGAAGAAATGGATCGGCTTCTTTTAGCTCATTGTTAAAAACACTTATTTGGCTGACAGTACGATCAAGAGCATATAAGCATATGACGTCATTGTCATGGTAACCAGATACATTTCAGCAGATTTGCTGAAAGACTAGAATGAAAGTATCGTCAAATCAACGCGTGACGCAACAGAATTCTTCTTTGGACAATGGGGATATTTCATTTAAGAAGAAAAAAAAAGACGGTGTGCCGCCTACCAGCTAAAACCTGGACATAATAGCATTTTTTTATACAATTGTCAGGACACACCTTTTGAAACCGGGACTAACAGGAACGTCTGGTCACCCTATACACATTGTTACTATCGCTCATACATAGTATTACTATTTGAACTTGCTCAAATGACAATTACGCTACATCATCATTCAGAGTAGTTCAACTACCGTCAAGCTTCTCTTATTATAATGTAGTTAGCTACACTCAGATGTTCTCAAAGTGTGGGGCATAACGCTATTGAATGGCTTAAGCACTGAAATGTAGCGCAGAGTGATAGGGACAATTTTCTTAGCGCTTTTATGTGCTTTTGGAGCTTAAAAGTCACAATCACGATACTTTCATCCCTCAATCGTAATTCACACATGAGAAATGTTCTACCGGTTTTGCACTACTTTAGGGTTACTAAATGATGACAAATCTGGGGTGAGTTGTATTTTAACATCACTTATGCATATGTAATGGGAGCCAGCTGGTAGATAGCTGTTCAGTGTGTAAACCTCACTCTCCTGACCTCAAGTGGTGCACTAGCGACTGACGCTAGAGGTAGCCTTTAGCCTTCTTGTTAGTGCACCCGCCTCCCACGCCAGAGACGCCGGTTCGAGTCCAGTTCGGAGAGGGGCGAGCAGGACCGGTTACACATACACTATCACTTTTGATTCTATACAAATTTTTGGATGTTCTATAACAAATATTCCAGGTAATATACAAGTTAAACTCAATCAACAGCATTTCTGGCAAAATGCTCACGTCATACATTAGCATCTGCAATCTGCATATTCATACTTGCATAAAACACGTTTCTGGTTTTAGTTAGTTACACCCTATCACTGTTTTATTTATTTATTTTTTATGTGTATGCGTGCACAGGCAAGGAGAAAACAGGAAGATAAATGAAATAGACAATTCTGCTGTTAAAACAACTAGATGTGGCAAGCCGGTATGCACAGTTTGCTTTAATTTTCCCTCCAGCAAAAGTCTGAATTCTAATGAGTGAAGCTGAAGAGGCATATTGAAACGGTTGAGCAAAAAAACCTTGACATTCTCTTCTGTTTGGAAAAAAGAGGAAGAATAAGGGATAAGGCAGAAAGCAAAACAAACTCTTGTGTGTGGCTCTCTCTTTAACTGACTGTCAAAATGTCTCTTGATGTGGCAGCATCAGACGGTGTTTATTGTGTTGCTACAGTGTGATAATAGCTGTAATCGCTGTGAGGGAATTAGTGTAGAGTACCGTATCTAACGCAGAGAGAGAGACAGAGAGAGACGGATTGACAGAGAGATTAGAGGTGGACTCTAGCTGTCTCTTCATGTGGTGCCTGTCTGTCAGCTTACAGAAGAAAACGCCCTCTCTCTCTCTGTCTCTATGTCTGTCTCTCTCTCTGTCTCTCTATCTCTCTGAAAGCTCATCTTGTCCTTGTCAGTCTTAAAAGTACTTTGTGCCAAAACATCACATTGTGATCCAATGATTCCAAAGGCGGACACCACAAAACACATTAAAGTCAACAAGGAATGCCATTCCTTGACTTCCCAACCATTTGACTTCCGTAAAGTGATGCATTTCTGAGTGAAACGGGACATTCAACGAGAAAAATTTTTTATGCAATTAATCGCAATGCCCCCCCGACCGTAATAAGGAAGATTCCTGAGAAATGCAAGCTTGTAGTACCACCTGTTTACTCCAGAGGGCAGTAAGTGAATCTTCAGCTGTATAGGCAACACACAGTTTATACAGTGAAGAAAACAATCATCCAGCAGACGCATAAAAATGCGTTACGTTCTTGCGTTCAAAACACTTGATGGAGCGTAAATCCGAACTAAGAGATCTCAAGATGTGATCTAAGTATTAAACTATATTTAACTTGACAAAGTGACCTAAAAATTTTATGTTTATGACGCAACACACCCGAGACGCTACACAAGCATGTCTGACACAGGTGTGAATTGACAGGTCCTTAAACAAGCCCTCATAATAAATCTCCAACTGATTGACAAATTCACTTGTGTAATGGATTGATGAACTGTGTGCCAATGATTGACTTATGATCAATAATATGGTAGTAAACAATACATTGTATTTTAAAGCTGCTTTTTGTATCGTCTTATCAATGATTAATTCTTCTGCTACAAGAATGTAATGCATTTATTCATTACATTTGAAAAAAATGTATTTTATACATCAGCAAAAGTTTGTATATGCGATTATTTATAGCTAATCACAAAGACCTTGTGTCAGTTCCAAAATCTACCAATAGCCTTACCAATGTAGGCTATAGTGCATATTTTCAGCACACTTGCTTTTCTTAAATTGTATTTTATATATATATACATACCTGTATCACCATCATATTGGCAATCGGCTATTTAAAAACCTCTGATAGGTATATGTAATGACACTAATGCTTTGGCAAATCAAAGCTTTTTACCCATGCCAATCAAACTAGCCTACTTGAATCAGAATAAGTGAGCTCTACAGATCAAGCCTTCTGATCGCAGCGAATAAAACATCCACCACAAGTGTTGAGAAAACACAGATCTGATCTCTGCCGTCACTCAGTCTGTCTCCCCTCCACCGTTCTCTCCTCTTCCCCTCTGCCCCCTCTCTCTGTGCCTGACACTGGCTGCCTTTTGAGGGAGCGAGTGACTTGTTAGTACTCTAAGCAACACATGGAACAGATGTGTCCCTGGCAGAGGATAGATGCTCACTGTCCATCTGGCCAGAGCTGCTCTGGGCTGAATACAGCTTCTTCATGGAATGACGTTCATCAATCCAGCGTGGCCGACATGCGCTCTGACAGCAGCGGGAGCTCAGGTGGAGCTGCCCAGAGATGGGCCATTCCAGAATGCAGGTCAATCAGCACCTGCCTGAGCCAATATTAGCTCTCAATATACAGAATGCTCTACGCATTATGCCAAGAGATCAACTCTGTGCTTTGCAGGAGAGGTTGGTGTGGATTTATCTGCACACAGGTGACTAACACCATCGCTGTGCTCCAAAAACCCAGTCTACTTCCTCCGAAGGCAGCATTTGAAGGCGTTATAGGCGCACACTTGACGCAAAAGCTGTTGTAAAAGTAGGCAGCATAATTGGGCTTTCTAAGACACAGTAACTCATTTTGGCCAAGCTCAAAATCAGCACTGCATTTCTTTTTGGTGGAGAAGACAATCCCAGAATGCAATGTGATGAGCTTGGTGAATACATATAGCAAATGTTGAACAATTCTCCTGAAAGAGTTTCAGAGCATCACCATAATTTATTATTAAAAAATATATTACAATATATTGTACACATTAAGTATTCGTAGCCACTTCATTAACATACAATACCACCCACAAATATCGCAAACACTCCCATCCAAGCCCGCTTGCGCTTTGACCTGGCACAAATATTGCGCTCAGAATTAGCGATCTCATGAAAATAGAGCCCAATGTGTGTCATTAATTTTGTATTCTGTGTATTCTCCATACTCAAAGTTTCTGCTATGCCATAATAACAGCATAATGCACAGTGCGAATCAGTGGGCTAAAGCACATAACTGGTAATCGGAAGGTTACTGGTTCGATCCCCACAGCCACCACCATTGTGTCCTTGAGCAAGGCACTTAACTCCAGGTTGCTCCGGGGGGATTGTTCCTTAATAACTGTAAGTCGCTTTGGATAAAAGTGTCTGCCAAATGCATAAATGTCAATGTAAATGTATTAATTTGCTCTTGCAGTTTCAGAAATTACTCTCTGGCAAGACAAATTACTTTGCGGGTGCAATTTAAACCATTTGCATCAACACCGCCCTATATTTGCGAATTTGGAAGCACGTCTCTAAATTACATACAAATTTTTGGGAAACACACAGAAATTACCAAGGCGTGATAGACGCACATCTGAAAGACCAGCCTGATCTCACAGTGAAATCGGTAACAAGAGTGACTTTTCTTTAGCTATAATCTGTAATAATTCAGAAATGCCAAACACTGCCCCCAGTGGCCAAAGCAGAAAGTGTTGTTGGGCGTATGGGCACGTGTGAGCTCCATTTTCCTGGTGAAATGTCGATTGGGCAGGGCTGGACTGGTAATCTGGCATACCTGTTTTTTTTCCTGGTGGGCCGACACACTTTGGGGCCAATCAGGGGCGGACTGGCCATCGGGAGAACCGAGCGGGTCAGTGGTTCGGCCGCGAAATGTGCCGAATGGGCCGCGATAAGCTAAAATAAGCCGCCGCATTATGAAGAACGGACCACAAACGGTAACCGCAATTATGAAGAATATGTCGCTCAACAAGTTTTGGGCCAGTTGCTTTGTAAAATCCAGAGCAGATTTCCCTTCCCAGTCCAGCCCTGTGATTGGGTAATCAGTCTGACTTCAATTTCACCAACAGACAAGGAGCGCGGAGAGGAAGGAGCACAATTGAAGAGAACAAATCCAGCAACACTTCTGCTAAAGGTGGTAATAGGGATCAGATTAGAAAAAAAAAGGGAGGCATTTTGGATTTTTTTTATTAAAAAGTTTATCTCCTATAGGTATGAATGAAGAGTTTGTAATAAATACATTTTTACCATTTGATGTTTTTTCTTGTGTATCACGTTTTGATGTGTATTGGACTTTAAATTTGCAGGTCTTGTTTAAAGTTGTGTCTTATGAACTGTCTTAATTATGTGCAATTTGATGGGTGTGGTTTTCTTATTGGCCTATTTTTTGTCTAATTTGGACAATTGAAATTGGTGGATGAGATTGTCCTGTCCATTTCATTGGCAAGATGTTACTCTTGTATGTATTAAAATAATAGCTTTTTATCTGCCCTGTCTTAACTTTGTAAACCCTAATGAAGGCTTGTGTGCCAAAACGTGTTGGTTTTTTCAATAAATTTCTCCTGGTGAAATGTCCACAGAGGGGCGCCAAAAGTGAGTTGTGAAGTGAGTTGTTTTCAGCTGTACAAGCTGTAATATATTTTATAAACTGAACCCCAAAACCAAACCCTAAACCTAAACCTTACCATCAGTGGAGTAAAAATGTATTGCTAGAGGGACAAACGCAGCCTCCGAATTGCATTTGTAGTGATTTCTTCCTGACGCAATGCATTTCCGGTTGCACCAGGAAAGGTAAACACTGGAGCCGATGCAACAATTTCTGAGAGAAGATGCCGCTTGTCAGTGAGTTGGCATAATGTGGCCAAACCTAGGATGCCAGAACTCTCGAAAACAACATGCCAACTTCCTGTGTGAACATATCAAGTTTGCACATGTTTTTATAAATGCAAACCTTTAGTAAATCAGGGTCACAGTGTTTAAACTTTTTGGAGAAGTCAACCTACAAATGGGCTTACTTGTAGTTGTCTTTGGAGAACTATAGAATAAATTATTTGAACATCCAAAATATGCAAAATGTTGCGCTATATGTTCATTTATCGCTTGGTGAGCACATTAAATTGATTTGGGAGTAACAGTGTGCCAACTTTAATACCTGTTTTACATTGATACATACTTTTGCAAAGTTTATGCAAAGTTTAATGCATTTGCAGTGTAAATCCACTTACCACGCCAGCAAACCTTCTTTGAATCAATCTTAAAAAAGAAAGAGAGTCAGAGAAGCCACATTGTTACGGTAGATTCAAATAAAATGCACAGTAGTCCGGTTTGGCTGTATTGGACTGAAGACGGATTGTCGGCCTGACCTTGTCACGGCCCATTTTGAATATGTTAACACTCGAGTGTTCCCTTGAACTGTCACAACTTCAGATCCAACACTTTTAATGCTTTCCAGGGCTGCCTATAATAAATATCTTGCTAGACATGTCACCTTGTTTCCAAAGCTCTAAACGGCTCTTGAAGAAGATAGAATCCATTAAGGTCCTCCCAGTTTCCTGTGAGCTTCATCAAAGAGATGAAGAAAGAAATAGATAAAATAGAGTGAGTGAGAACGATCTGTAGGACAGTTTGTGATAACGAGTTGGAGTATTGGCGATGGAAGGGGGGATGCAGGGCCTTGATGTCAATGCTGCAGGGACATGTTGGGTAGCAAGGGGTGGTTCAATAACACACGTGTTTATAAATGACACTTGTGCGAGCAGCATGCTGGGAAATTACATGTTTGAAACCCTGAACTCTGAAGACATCACATGACAGACATCTGAAAATATATTCATTGTCCTGAACGCATTTAATCTCTCTGAGCGGTTTAACTAATGTGACATCATCTAGGCCCAGATTACACCTTGTATTAACATTTTGTCTCGGCTGGTCTGATCACAAGTGGTAATTTGAGACAGACTGTCATTTACATCTGGTGTCTCAAATGCATCTCCTGTGACCACTTGTAATTAGATTGGGGGGGGTCTCTGAATTCATAAAAACATACATTAATTACTAATGCATGTAATTTATCAATGCATGTTGATAAAGTACAAAAAGTGAAGATAAAAAAACTATATTGCTTCCATATCCAAATTTTAATGTAACCCCAAATGTGAAAATTGCAAGCAGAATGATCATTATTACTTTAGTTACTTCAGATAAACCAGGGGTTTACAAATTTGAAGATCCCCTTAAGACGGACCCCCTGTGTAAAAATTATATAATTGGAGGGCAGCACGGTGGTGCAGCGGTTAGCACTGTCGCCTCACAGCAAGAAGGTCATGGTTTCAAACCCTGGTTGCCCCGGCCTTTCTGTGTGGAGTTTGCATGTTCTCCCCGTGTCTGTCGGTACTCCGGCTTCCTCCCACCATCCAAAAGACATGCAGGCTAGGTTAATTGGTGTCTCCAAAAAAATTGCCCTAGGAGTGTGAGTGTGAGTGTGAGTGTGAGTGTGAGTGTGAGTGTATGTCTGTCTATGTGTGGCCCTGCGATAGACTGGTGACCTGTCCAGGGTGTCCCCCGCCTTTCGCCCAATGTTAGCTGGGATAGGCTCCAGCCCCCCGCGACCCTGTACACAGGATAAGTGGTTGACGATGGATGGATGGATGGATGGATGGATATAATTGGAGAAATGATGTAAACACTTCTTGTTTTCAAAATGAACAGCTTGATCTCATGAACATTCCTTGACCATTAATGTCCAGCCAAAAGTGCCAAAAAGTGAAATGGTGTTTTAATTAGTAAAAAAAAAAGTTATCTCCCTAACTTAAATATTTATTCTAAACTTAACCAAATGTGATCTAAAATAAAATGAGAGGTAAACAAAACAGACACCCTTACCCTAAATCAATGCCTAAACCTAACCGATAGTGTCCAAATCAAAATGCAAAATCCTCATTTTGTTCTGCAGTCTTTCGAGTTCAAAGTCCCACTCTCTATCATGTGAGCTACTGTGGAAGCTAATCACAATGGAATAAGTGTGTAAATGTAAATGGTTTTGTAAAAAAAGCGTTAAATTGTATCATTTTTCAAATGATGCAGTATAGTAAAAGTGTTTTGATATCATAACATAGCAGTGTGTGACTAATAGTGCAGAAGATAAGTGTTTATTAAGTCATAATCAGCCACTAGTCATGATTTGTGTGAAAGAAAATGAAAAGCTATGTCAAAATGTAGAATGCAGCACATAAAATCAGTTTGCAAACATTTCATTTTTTAGTTATAGGAACATTCATTCTATGAGACAAGGTTGAAAATTATATAACTGGGGTTTACATTGTCATTGTACTAGAGCCAATAGATTTCTGGTTTTATTTCTTACTCTGGCTGTCAATGCATTCAAATAACAGTAATTAATCCAATGAAAAGGGCAATAATTTCAAATAATGTCATTATTTGTAGACTTTTTTTTCTCAGATTTTTTTTTTTATTATTTAGTATTTTTTGTAGACCCCTTAGCACCTCCTAGCAGCCCCTTGGGTGTCTCCTTGACAGTTTGAAAACCTCTTGCTAAAACTAATTGGTAACACTTTACAATACGGGTGCACTAATATGCATTAATTCATGATTAACTAATGCACAGATAATGTTGAGTTAATGTATGACTCATGATTAACTAATGCACAGATAATATTGAGTTAATGTATGACTCATAAAGTCATACATTAACTCAATATTATCTGTGCATTAGTTAATCATGAGTCATACATTAACTCATTATTATCTGTGCATTAGTTAATCATGAGTCATACATTAACTCAGTATTATCTGTGCATTAGTTAATCATGAGTCATACATTAACTCATTATTATCTGTGCATTAGTTAATCATGAGTCATACATTAACTCAATATTATCTGTGCATTAGTTAATCATGAGTCATACATTAACTCAATATTATCTGTGCATTAGTTAATCATGAGTCATACATTAACTCAATATTATCTGTGCATTAGTTAATCATGAGTCATACATTAACTCAGTATTATCTGTGCATTAGTTAATCATGAGTCATACATTAACTCAATATTATCTGTGCATTAGTTAATCATGAGTCATACATTAACTCAATATTATCTGTTCGTTAGTTAATCATGAGTCATACATTAACTCAATATTATCTGTGCATTAGTTAATCATGAGTCATACATTAACCCAATATTATCTGTGCATTAGCTAATCATGAGTCATACATTAACTCAATATTATCTGTGCATTAGTTAATCATGAGTCACACATTAACTCAGTATTATCTGTGCATTAGTTAATCATGAGTCATACATTAACTCAATATTATCTGTGCATTAGTTAATCATGAGTCATACATTAACTCAATATTATCTGTGCATTAGATAATCATGAGTCATACATTAACTCAATATTATCTGTTCATTAGTTAATCATGAGTCATACATTAACTCAATATTATCTGTGCATTAGTTAATCATGAGTCATACATTAACTCAATATTATCTGTGCATTAGTTAATCATGAGTCATACGTTAACTCATTATTATCTGTGCATTAGTTAATCATGAGTCATACATTAACTCATTATTATCTGTGCATTAGTTAATCATGAGTCATACATTAACTCATTATTATCTGTGCATTAGTTAATCATGAGTCATACATTAACTCATTATTATCTGTGCATTAGTTAATCATGAGTCATACATTAACTCATTATTATCTGTGCATTAGTTAATCATGAGTCATACATTAACTCATTATTATCTGTGCATTAGTTAATCATGAGTCATACATTAACTCATTATTATCTGTGCATTAGTTAATCATGAGTCATACATTAACTCAATATTATCTATGCATTAGTTAATCATGAGTCATACATTAACTCAATATTATCTGTGCATTAGTTAATCATGAGTCATATATTAACTCAATATTATCTGTGCATTAGTTAATCATGAATTAATGAATATTAATTTACCCATATTGGAAAGTGTTACCAACTAATTTGATCATACTCTCTTTCCTTTTTAAGTTTTAAAGTGAGGCAAAGATGAGCAGTAACCTTTTTAAAAAACACACCTTGTGTTCTAAAGAAGAACGTTTAAAATGACACGAGGTTGAGTGAATAATGACAGAATTTTCATTTTTGTGCGAACTATTCTTCTCATTGGTTCTTCTTTCTCAAAAATATCAAAGCAGCCATTTATCTAATATCCATTTACTTGAGAAGCAAAAATAGGTAAGAAAATGACAATTCAGAGAATTTACATTCTCAAAAATACTGATTATTAAAATGATTTTTTGGCAGTTTCAAAGTAACACTGCACTTTCACTGAGCTTTACAAGATTGACATCTCCTGACAAGTTTCTGCAGCTCTTATCGAGAGTTTTGTGATAAATTAGTAATTAATCCTCTTCCTTAGTGTTTGTGAGGTGCTGGCACAGAGGAGGCCTATAAATAGCGTAAGCATATGTACTTAGCTGTCAAAGAGAGCAAAGAGGAACAAGGGCCTGTATGACCTCAGCGAGCACTGGATTCCAAATTCTTATACATATTTATTGGTGAGGATCACCTTAAGTCTCACTGACAGCAAACCCAGACTTCTAACAGCAATCCCAGCCAAAGGAAACGTTAAGATGCTCTTGAGGTGTACTGAAAAGGTTAATATCTCAGATCAACCAAATTTGATCCCACATTTGTCTTCAAATAGCTAATTATTATCATCAAATATGCAGTGGTTTGAAATTACATTTCGTTATTATTATTTTTTATACATATAGACTATATTAAATAACATTTTATAATATGCCACATTTTCTATTCTATTTCACCAAACCACTACATAGACACTGAAGAAACCTATTTGCTAAATTCTTCAATATTATTTGGAATAATGTACAGATTTTGCTCTTATGGAAAGTAATTGTTGCTTTTATTCACCAAAGTGGCATTCAACCGATCACATTGCATAGTCAAGACATTAATAATGTGAAGAAATTACTATTACAATATTTTAAAAAAAATCAGAACTTAAACTACTTCAAAGAGTTCTCATCAGAAAATCCTCCATGTGCAGCAATGACAGCTCAGTTTGTCCAGATACTCAGGTGACCTTTCACCCCACACTTCCTGTATCACTTGCCATAGATGTGTCTGTCTTGTCGGGCACTTCTCACGCACCTTACAGTCTAGCTGATCCCACAAAAGCTCAATGGGGTTAAGATCCATAACACTCTTTTCCAATTATCTGTTGTCCAATGTTTCTTTGCAATTCTTCCCATAAGGCCTCCTGAGTCTTCTCTTTACTGTTGTACATGAAACTGATGTTTAGCGGGTAGAATTCAATGAAGCTGTCAGCGGAGGACATGTGAGGCGTCTATTTCTCAAACTAGAGACTCTGATGTACTTATCCTCTTGTTTAGTTGTACATCTGGTCTTCAACATCTCTTTCTGTCCTTGTTAGAGCCAGTTGTGCTTTGTCTTTGAAGACTGTAGTTACACCTTTTTGTATGAAATCTTCAGTTTTTGGGCAATTTCAAGCATTGTAAAGCCTTCAATCCTCAAAACAATGATTGACTGACGAGTTTCTAGAGAAATATTTTTTTGCCATTTTAACCTAATATTGATCTTAAGACATGCCAGTCTATTGCATACTGTGGCAACTCAAAAACAAACACAAAGACAATGTTAAGTTTCATTTAATGAACCAAATAGCTTTCAACTGTGTTTGATATTTTGGCAAGTTATTTTCTAGTACCAAATTAGCAATTTAGCATTATTACTCAAGGATAAGGTGTTGGAGTGATGCTGCTGTCTAGATTTGATCAAAAATTACTTTTTTCTAATAGTGATGGTGCTGTTTTTTACATAAGTAATGTCCTGACTATACTTTGTGATCAGTTGAATGCCACTTTGGTGAATTAAAGTTCCAATTTCCTTCCGAAACAGCAAAATCTGTACATTATTCCAAACATTTGGCCACTAGTGTACATTTTTACGCATTAATTAAACCTTTATGCATTCATTCCAATTTTTTTGAATAATTGTTTGTTGTTTATATGAATAAATATTTACATTGATGTGTAGAACAAGTGAAGAATCTGTACTCTATGGAAGTTCAGTGAGTGTCTCACAAAAGTGTTTCACCTGAGTGCATATTAATGGATAGGAATCACGTGGTTTCTTTACCTCATCCGTGCAATGTGTGATGAGAATTAATGTTTCTTTTTACCTGTAGAGCAACAACTGTTGCTGTAGAGGATTATTTTCTCCCCAATTTGGAATGCCCAATTCCCAATGTGCTCTAAGTCCTCGTGGTGGTGTAGTGACTCGCCTCAATCCGGGTGGCGGTGGATGAATCTCAGTTGCCTCCACATCTGAGACCGTCAACCCGTGCATCTTATCATGTGGCTTGTTGAGCGTGTTACTGCGGAGACATAGTGCGTGTGGAGGCTTCACGCCATCCACCGCGGTATCCACGCAGAGATTACCACGCGCCCCACTGAGAGTGAACCACATTATTGCGACCACGAGGAGGTTACCCCATGTGACTATCCTCCCTTGCAACCGGGCCAATTTGGTTGCTTAGGACACCTGGCTGGAGTCAATCAGCACACCCTGGTATTCGAACTTGTGAACTTCAGGGTTGGTAGTCAGCATCTTTTACTCACTGAGTACATTTGTACATTATTGACGGTTTACATTATTGATTATAATCAAATGTATCGATAAGTTGTTGCAGCACAAAACTGAATATATTAAAATAGCTGATATGTTAATGCTTAAGAGACAGGGTCAATTAAGATTTCATTTTGACTTCATTAAAAAGTAAAACACTTATTACTGATATTAATATCAGAACAGGAGCCGCCCATCTTTAGTTCGTAGCAAAAGAAAGTATTCAAGATCTGTTGCTTATGTCTGACCTCCTCTGCTCTGAGAGCGAGAGAGAGAGAGAGCGAGAGATTTTGCAAATTTTTGCTGCCTTGTTGTTTTCACAGCAGGGCATCTCTTGGGAAAATCAGAAGGACAGAGAAAGAGAAACTGAGACAGACAGAGAGTGAGAGAGTCTGGCAGTAACATCACCAGCAGTATATGTCTCTAAACAGAGACGAGTAACCCTGCGTTGCGTCTTAACAGCTCATTTTAGTTTATCGTGGCCCATTCGGCCCATTTAATCCCAAAGTGCTTCGACCCACCAGGAAAATGGCCCGGTATGCCAGATTACCAGTCCAGCCCTGTTTATGTGTTTTAACACGATTTTAGTGTAATTAAATAGCTAACTAACCTTTTATGTGTAAATTTATATCCAGTTGTACAACTTTGTTGACATGAAGAAATACTTTAAAAAAAAAAATATATATATATATATATATATATTTTTTTTTTTTTTTAAAGATTACTCAAATAAATTTTAGTTGTGAAATTCAAATGTGCAAATCTTATGTAGCCAAGTGGAGAAATTTCATGTAATTAAACTAGTCATAAATTGGACGTCGCCCCTTTAAAACGTTTTGGGTCACCTGCTAGGGGTGTTTTGGGTCACCTGCTTCTCCTGTTAGAGAAGTGAGAACATACAAGGGTTCCCGGTTTTGTTCATCATTTGAGAAATCTTTTGGTAAATATAAAATTTCACACAAGATTCTTATAAATTGCATTAAATATGTGTTCATAAAAGTCGTATGTTAAAATTGAGTGTTTGTTATGGATCATTTTGGAAGGATGCATATGGATGCATGTGTGGAGTTTGACCACATTCAGTGCACACATGTGAGGATTGGGTATGTAAATTTAGTTTTAATCATATCTTATTTAATGATTTATAGCCCAGAGTGTTTTCCAATTAAGTGTACATGTGTAATTTATATTTTAAACTGTTATACATGTCCTTAAAGCATTTTATGCATTTTTAACTAGGCTTTAAGTTATTTGTTATAACCCACCAACTACATCTTAAATAATGTTTTTAGTGTAACGGAATGAAGTAAACCCTAAAATCCTAAAATGACCGCAAAAACACAAATATTCACAATAATCAAATATTCACAGTTCAAATACACAAGTTTTAACAGAATTAATGCAAGTTATTTTATATAATAATAAGCATCACATTTTTGCCTTTACCCTCCAAACTTTGGCCTAATTCACTTCCATTGTAAGTGCCTCACTGTACTTTTGATTATTGCTTTATTTGCTTATTGCTTTCGAAATACATTTTCGTGGTGATCAACATTATGCCACAAATGCAAGTCGATTGAGATGAACTCTTATTGAACCCGGAGTATCCCTTTAAGAATTCTTTGAAACATCTATATGGATTTAATTTGTTTTCTGGAATCTGGAAAGCTGGAAAAAGTGTTCATAATTCTATCCATGATTATTTAATTGACAAGCCCCCAATTCTGAAAGTCCCCACTGGCCAATCCAAGATTGTGATAGCATTCATTTGTATTCATCTCATAAATATGATCATTACAATGTGACTGGAAGGCAGCATTATTGCTGTGTCAGAACACATACTGTATAAACAGTGAGTCAGGACCAGATAACAATGCTATTTTTACAGTATGCACACAGCAGTGTGAGTCTATATGGCCCTGCAACACCCTAAAGCTGAGAAAGAGAGAGATGGAGAGGTGATGGGAGACAGAGCGGAGGAGGGGGAGCAGCTGGGATTAGATACCTGAATCCAATCTTGAGGAGCGGTGAGTTCCAGCGGCGTTAAAGTGTTTCAGGAGAAATTCTCATGTTCTCCCGTGAGCTGATTACTTCCAGATTTTAGTTCTGCTTCACCGAAGATGAGCTGCACCACACATGTTTTGTCAGGCACAGTTAAAATGCAGTTTGACACACAAGCCGTAGCCGAGAATTGCTGTATAATCAAAGTAACATGCGGAAAAGAGCGGGAATTGCCACCCGTCAGTCATCTGTGAAAATAGACGTGACATTTAATCATAGAATATAAATGTAGACATAAGGTGCGGTGTGCTTTGATTTAAAATCGTGTTAAAGGTGATTTGTGTAATTTTTTGGATATTACAATACCTTCTTCTATGCTAGTTTAAGATGTAAGCACATGCTTTTCAAACGGAAAGTTGAAAAACTGTTGATCCAACCAATAGTTGGGAAGAGTGTTTTGGAAAATACAGTACGTGTTGTTGCACGATACACCGAGACATGGGTTCCGGTCACGTGGAATCCAATTAAGTAATTTCATTCATGTAAACAATGGTGAGCGTGATTCGGAGGTTGCATTTTTGCTCTAAAATCACTTTTAGGTTTACATTTACACATTTGGCAGACGCTTTTATCTAAAGCAACTTACAGTGCACTTATTACAGGGACAATCCCCCCCGGAGCAACCTGTAGTTAAGTGCCTTGCTCAAGGGCCCAACAGTGGCATCTTGGTGGTGCTGGGGCTTGAACCCCCGACCTTCTGGTCAGTAACCCTGAGCCTCAACCACTGAGCCACCACTGCCCCACAGGTTTAGGGTTAGGGGGTAGATTTAATAAAATTACGTCATTACCTTCTGCATTACGTCATTTCAACTACAACTAAAAATAGGATTCACTTTTGGTGCCACCCTCTGGACATTTCACCTCTACAACACTTTCAGCTTCGGCCACTGGGGGCACTAGTTCAAATTTCGGTAAGCACATGCAAACTGATTCCAGCTACTGAATTTTGAGCTGCTGTTGCCGCATTTACAGTGATCAGTTGATTTTCATACCAATCTTGACATTAAACAGCTATTAAAGATGATTAGATATCTTACAGACAAAGATCTTACAGACATCACATTAAAAATGGCAAAAAGTGCAAGCATCTAAGAAAAGCATCTTGCTCTATATGTTAATTAAAGTTCTGAGAATGGCTAAAACTGTCATCTAGGAGTTAAGTCAAACAATGAGCGATGTCTATTTCTGATGCGACAGTACTAGCGAATGCTCATCTTGTCCAATATACTTTATTTTACTCTCTCTCTCTCTCTCTCTCTCTCTCTTTAAACAAATGTCAGTTCTGCTCTTGTTACTTCTACTCATTAACCTTGCTTGTTCTTTCGACTACACAGGCTTCTTCTGCACCCCCTCGGATTCTTGTAAGACTCTGTTTCTCCTGGGAATCAACGCAGAATGGAGAGGTTGGTTAATCATATACCCTTAAGCTCTGTGATTTTATCTGCCATAAGTTCTTTATTTTCCTCCTTTCTATTACACTTGCTTGCTTTGTTTCTGACATTTTTTTGTTTATTGAATTACTCTTAATTTCTTTGGCACACATTACAAGATAAAGAAAGTCCTGTATGACTTGCTCTCAAATAACTGAGATGATCGGTGTTGGAAGTGGCCACCTTACTCTATTCCGGTTATGTAGTACATTTTCTATGTTTAATTAAAAATAATGTCTATAGATGTAATGACTCAAACTCAATCGTTTAATAATGGAAATTATATTCATTATATTTATCACAATTAAGTGAATATAGGGGTAATTTTTTTTTCTTTTTTTGTAATGAACATTTTTTATTAATTCCACAAAACATATATACAAGAGCAAAACAAGAAAAAAATCATTCAAACATTTAAACCCCACAACCACCATCCCAATCCCCAACACCAACCTAACCCCCAACAAACACCCCTGTGGTCACATAAATGTATATAAAGATGATTATAGACACACATAACAATAAAAAAAATATTAAAAACACGTATATATATAAAAAAAATATTTAAACATCCAATAATGTCAGGTATTTGCCCCATTTCTCTATAAACAAATCTGATTTACCCAGCCTTCTAAATTAACCTTCTTCAAAGGCCGCCACCCTCCCCATCTCTGAGCACCAATCATGAAACGAGGGCACTCCAGCCGACCTTCAACCCCTTAAAAGAACCTGTCTGGTAATCATGACACTAGTTAGGACCCAACTCCTTATATGCCTATTCTTGACGTGGATGACCGCCCTAAAATACAGAGTCTGGGGCAAAATGAGAGCTGAGTGCCCATTACATCACATATAAGACTCTGAATTAACAAGGAGTAATACACTGATGCCTCGTGACCTTTTCCAAAAGCTGTAATCACCTCTCCCAGAGTATCTGCTGCTTTAGGGGGGGTGTATGCTATTCCCAAAAATAGTACAAAGCAAGTGGCACAGCTGTAAATACCTAAAAACCTTAGCGGAATTCAAAGCGCTTTACAGTGCGTCTCATTAACCCATTCACACAACAATGACGGCAGAGCTGCCATGCAAGGTGCTAGCCTGCCATTGGGAGCAACTTGGGGTTCAGTGTCTTGCCCATGTACACTTCGGCATGTGGAGTCATGTGGGCCAGGAATCAAACCACCAACCCTGCGATTGTGGACAACCTGCTCTACCATTGGAGTAAATTCTAAAGAATGTTGTGTGTGAAAATCCCAGGAGATCAGCAGTTACAGAAATAATCAAACTAGCCCGTCTGGCACCAACAATCATGCCACGGACTGAGATCAAAAAGTTTCCCCATTCTGATGGTTGATGTGAAAATTAACTGAAGCTCCTAATGCTTATATGCATGATTTTATGCACTGCACTGCTGCCACATGATTCGCTGATTAGAAAACTGCATGAATAAGTAGGTGTACAGTTGTTCCTAATAAAGTGTATATGTATTATATATGACATAAATGGACAACACACTGTGTGTTATGTTAGAAAAAATGTCCTTGAAACACTGCTATATTTGTGATATTTTTACAATGATTTTTTTGCAGTATTTATTTGGCCATTATGTAGCAATTATGGTGTTTGAGCAGAGATGTTTGATTCAGTTCTATGAATCAGTTCAAACTTTTTTTATAAGTGGATCAAAACTCTACTACAATGTTTACAATTTGTTTGAATAATCACTCTAATCACAAACTATTTATTAAAATCCTAGAAGCTTCTGCTAGGTAATCCTTGTTATATTGGAGCATCCAGTTTACCTTAATTATAACTAAATCTATTGAGTGGTGGTGGCGTAGTGGGCTAAAGCACATAACTGGTAATCAGAAGGTTGCTGGTTCAATCCCCACAGCCACCACCATTGTGTCCTTGAGCAAGACACTTAACTCCAGATTGCTCCGGGGGGATTGTCCCTGTAATAAGTGCACTGTAAGTTGCTTTGGATAAAAGCATCTGCCAAATGCATAAATGTAAATGTTTGATCTCTCTATGTATCCATCCATTCATCCATGCATGACATCATCTTTGGACCTCTAACTTGGTAAAATGGTCTGACCACACTTTGATTAACACCTTAGTCCAAAATAGTCAGAACAAAGCTACAAACCTGTCCAGCAGACAGTCAACTGAGGTTTCACTTCCTGAGTAGGTGTATGTGTTTGTTTGGCTGAAAAGGTGAATCGTTCACATAATGACCAGAGTGGCGACTGTAATCAGGTCCAAACCCACCACCACACCACAAACGCAGACCCTACAGCCGCCGTTCAGCCACTGCGAGAGAACACTCACTTTAACAACATCACGTCTCGCTGTTCCACCATTTCCAATTTCCAGCAGGCAAATTGGGAATCCTGACTGCCCTCACAAGTGTCTGAAGCACCATTTTCTGACTCCATGGAGTGGAAAATATGATTCAATTCCTGTTCAACGCCTTTTCATTAACCAAACGCTGAATGCCATCCACAAAAATTATGTGCTTGTATCCAAGAGCAATAATTGTATATTATTACCCATCCCAATTATACTTTTGAGAATTTTGTTGTAGTATTATATTGTGCCAATTCGGGATTTCAAGAATGCAATGAAAATGTGCTATTAAGCACTTGGAGTCAAAACTGTTGTGTAAAATTTGGATTTTGAATGAAACTTCCAATATAGTATATCCATAGGGGAAACACCTTTTTTCTAGTGAATGTTTCCCATGATTGGTTTAATATTGACAGGCGATTTCTGTATAGGCACAAACCTAAAAGTCTTAGCTACAAAAAAAAGCTATTTAAATATGGCCACAGTTATTGAGCAAAAAACACATTTCATTTAACAAGCGTTTGACAACTTGCCAAAATAGCAATGTCTTGAGACACAATTTTCAGAATCAGAATGAGCTTGTAACAGTATAAGGACGGGTAAGGAGGAGGCGGCAACCGGCTGAACAGTCAACTTAAAATTGTATTATATACATTAACCTAAAACAACATAAAACATAAACTAACAGACACACATGAAGCGCGGCCACATGTCTGTCTGTCTGTCTGTCTGTCTGTCTGTCTCTCTCTCTCTTTCTCTCTCGAACTGGCTCCTCTGACTCATCTTTATCCCCCTCCTGGCTGATTAACCTGATTCAGGCTAGCATGTGTTATCAAGGCCCCGCCCTCCTCCTCGTCACAGTCCTCCATCGCCCAACTCAGGCCAGGAAAATCGAGGTTACAGTGAGGCAATTACAATGGAAGTCATTGGGGGCCAATTTTTTTATGTTAAAATACTTTTTCAAAAGTATTATCACAAGACGTAAAGGATATGCCAGTAAACATGATTTTAGTGTGATAAAATTGCTTACTAACCTTTTGTGTGAAGTTATAACCAATTTGACAACTTTGTTATCTTAACGATCTAATGACAACAAATCCTAAAACGACCGTAAAAATAAACATTTTAACAACTTTACAGCACAAAAAATACACAAGTTGTAACAGAAGAATTAATGCAATTGATTATATGACATTATAAGCTTCATATTTCTGTTTAAACCCTCCAAAAATTGGCCCCATTGATTTCCGTTGTAAGTGCCTCACTGTAACTTATTTTTAAAGAAAAGGAGGGATGGTGACTCCAGCCAGGTCTCCTAAACAACCAATTGGCCAGGTTGCTAGGATGGGTAGAGTCACGTTGGTGTAACCTCCTCGTGGTCACTATAATGTGGTTCTCGCTCTCGGTGGGGCATATGGTGAGTTGTGCGTGGATGTGGCGTAGAATAGCGTGAAGCCTTTGTACGCACTAGGTCTCTGCGGTAACGCACTCAACAAGCCACATGATAAGATGCACGGATTGACGGTATCAGACATGGAGGCAACTGAGATACGTCCTCCACCTGGATTGAGGCGTGTCACTACACCACCACAAGGACTTGGAACACATTGGGGAGAGGGGAGAAAATAAAATAACAAATAAAAATAAATGGAGGGACGGGTCTAAATAATTTTTGTGGTAATCAAAATTATGCCACAAATGCTGTCGATTAAGCCTTTAAGTTGATTGTAGAGACCATTGGCGCCAATAGTTTATAAAATCTACTTAGGCTTATGATGGTTTTGGGAAAAATATCAGTGAAGATTATGCTTGAAATTTAATATGAGACAAATTATGTTTGAAGAAAACAAAGTAAATTCAAGGTAAATATTTCTTACACAAGTACATGCACTGTTGGACATTGTTAAGTATACACTTTTGTACATTTATGAGAGTATGAAAAACATTTTGATGGGAATTTATAACAGCTAAAAGTGCCTGAAGTTGAACAAAAACACCTAGTGATAAAATTGACAATATAGTAATATAACAAAATTATGTTATATAGTTATTTTTTGGAACACTTTTCCACTCATGAGAGTATAGCGTTCATTGGCTGCAGGCCCGATGGTTTCACATGGAAAAGAGGAAGCAGTTAAAGCAGAAGGAGCGCAGCAGATTCCTCTAGAGAGGTATTTGAGCACTCTGGGTGTATAGCCACTTAACCAGACTCAGGGATATTAGCCCGCACCCCTGACCGCCAATCCATGTCCCGCTCGCACTGTAGTCCCTATTAAAATTTTACAGGTCAAAAATCCAAACGCCGCCAAAAGAAATGTTCATTTTCATTACAAGTGACAAAAAGACTGTTCAGGTCAGACTCTGGCATAATGGCACGGTAATTAGAACCCTTTGACTAAATAAAGTGTGACTGTAAATCAATGCTGTACTAATTAATCGATATCTTAATTATTAGACCTTTTAATGAACATTTTTGTCGAATTCCCTTAGAACCCCTGGCCGCAGTGGCCTCGAATGTCATCATTAGTTCCAACAGTGAGTCTTAAAGTGCAGGCTAAAAGCACTTTCATTAGAAAAACCTCTCGGATTATCTCAGTTTTTATAGATTTACTGTGCAGGGATCCCACGGTCACAGTAAGCCTAGAAATATTAGGGAATTGGGTCATTTTACAGAACCAGTGCCGACCTCTCCTATATTAACAAATATACACATTTTGATGAAAACATTTGTTTATGGTATTTTCCATTAATTTCAGGTGAGTTTAATACTTAATTGATTGTGCAACTAAAGCTGCGTTCACACCACCAACTACTTTGTCGCTGCATGTCGCCAGTGGAGGGCGGTTAGGTCGCTAGTGGTGTGTATGGAGAGTCTAAACAGCACTGTTTTTTTTAAATGAATATTTGTATTAAAATAGTAGGATCACATGAGCTCTACCGTCTTCTCTAGTATTGGTTGTCGCTCCCAAAAGTCGCTCTTCATTTGCATAAAGTTAAGCATTTCTCAACTTTGTCGCGTCGCTGGACACGCCCACATCCGGTTGCCGTCGCTTGTGTTGCCGGAAGTCGCCAGCTCTCATTAAAAATGAACGAGATTGTGAATCTGATCCCCCATCAGCCTCCGGCTCTGCCTCTAGCATAGAGGGCATGTTGGGGTTTAGGAGTTCTTCAAAGTGTTCCTTCCACTGCCCAATAACCTCCTCGGTGGAGTGGTGGTGGCGTAGTGGTCTAAAGCACATAACTGGTAATCAGAAGGTTGCTGGTTTGATCCCCACAACCACCACCATTGTGTCCTTGAGCAAGGCACTTAACTCCAGGTTGCTCTGGGGGGATTGTCCCTGTAATATGTGCACTGGAAGTCACTTTGGATAAAAGCATCTGCCAAATGCATAAATGTAAATGTAAATGTCAACAGCATCCCATCTTTGTAGTATACAGCTTGGATGGTTCCCCGTTTCCCCCTCCTAAGTTGGCAGCCGGTTTTCCAGAAGCACTTTGGTGTGGACCGAAAGTCCTTCTCCATTGCTTCTCCGAACTTTCCCCACACCCACTGCTTTGCCTCCCTCACGGCAGAGGCCATGTCGCTGCGTGTCACTGGCCCTGTGAACGCAGCTTAATGCAGCAACAACAACAAGTTTACAAACACAAACACTTTTGTGGTATTTGATTCAGTAGAATACCATCCTAGTTTATTGTCTGTAACCCACTGCAAAGCTGCATTATTTCCACACTAACCCTGTGTGTAATGAGACACTGTTTAGGTAATTACAGATTTATGTGATTATGCATATACATACTTATTAACAGGCTGTTTAATTATAACCCTTGAATGCCACACGCGCTCTGCTGAGCCTCACAACAAGTAAACATATGGAACTTATTTACCAGTGTACTCATCTGTAAAACCTACACAAACAAACATTTATGGGGTCTGTATTTAAAGTCTGCCACGATTGCACCTCGAAACATTTGATTTTACTGCATTTCAACCAGGGACAGAAATTAGATTAAACTTAGATTAAATCTATTCAAATAAATTCAAAGTCTGGGGGGAAAAGTCTGCAGATTCCATCTGGGTGTGGTTATGTGGCATGGTTTTTGTTTAGACGTATCTAACCAGCTTTTGTTTTTAACTCCGTAAAGGGGATTAAGCGTGAAGCAAATCCACAACATTTGAGATTGTGGGGTGATGTAAAGGGCACGAGTGGTGTTTGGAGAGTTACAGGCTAGCGTACCTGTCGCCTTGCGTTTATCTGCGTGGACGGGCGACTGGCGCTGGTTGTTGGCAGCAGACAGGAGGACTCAGTTAAATGTGGCATAACCGAAAAGCAGACACATGCCAGGGGACTCAACATGATTGAAGACTTGAAGGGAAAAACCTGCGTGACCTGCGCATGGCATCACAAGCGGTACACGCGGTCTTACGGCAGAGTTTTAATTAAAAATATGTATGTGGGTGATTCATCAATTAGGGTAACTTTTCTGTCTCCTAGGATGACTTAAAAAAAAAAAAAGCTTTAAAAACATTCTAGTTTTAAAGGATAGATTGTCATAGCTTTAAATTTTGTTTTTGTGTCTCTTTAATTACTTTTTATTAATTTCTAAGAACATTTACATTTTCCACAATTTCTCTTTTTTTAAGCTTGCCCCCTCCAAGACTTTTAAACTTCTCCATAACTTCTCTTATATGTGTAAAAGTTTACTTTTTACAAATAAATGTATGGAATGTTTGAAATTCAACTTTACACTTTGTCTTAAGAACTTTAAAAAATAATAATAAAATAAAAAATTTTCAACGGAATATATTTTTATGTAATATTAATAAAGAATGACTTTCTCTAATACACTTACCAAACAACACAATCATTTTTTTTATTTGCATTTTTATCAATTCAAAATGAATTACAGCTCGTCCAATCCAAAAAGTGAAAATCACATTATCATCACAAATCCGTTCACAATTCAGTTCCAAAGGCCAAAGAAAAGCCTTTTCTTTTTTTTTGTGCACAAAAAATAATAACAAAAAAAAATACCTTGGTAGTTTCTAAGATCCAAGCTAATGCTGTTAATTTTCTCTGTTTAAGCAGAGAAAGCCTTCAATTGAACCGCTTCTATTGAGCAGTTAACACAAATACAGTGCAACAAACAGAACAAGAGCTGTAAATGTCATTCAGAGAGCTGTTAATCGCTTTACTCGCACAAGAAATTGAATAAACAGCAAGGAAAACATGTTCACTGATGGCATATTTAATGCCCACAATGAGACCTCATGCTGGATTCCTGCTGGGAACGAGAATAGAGACAGATTGTTTCTGATGAGAGCTCTAATTACAAGAGCAGGCATCATAATCAGTGCTGTTTTCTCTCTTTAGCGATTCTTTCAAATTCTAAATAATGTGTGTGCCTTCACTAAAGTGAAAGCTAAAAAATTAGAAGGGAAAAATCACAAATCCCCCAAGAGATTTTTTTATTCTTCCAATCTACTTTGATAGATCTATATATGGGTTATATACAGTACAGTAGTCTAAGATATTAAAAAGAGAACAGACAATTTGATAGAGGTTAATTGTCATTTCTGCCCCCACTGTTGCATTATTGTTACTATAGGAACAGCTTAATGAGTTAGCCACCATAGAATACGATGATCTTGATTTGGAGTATTCTATGATCAATTGTCAGATCTTTGGTGAAATAATCTGGAGTGATTAATATGAATACAGACAACAAGGGTTATGGTTTAAATAAGGCTTTTAATTCAGAACTGTTTCCATATAATAAAAAAAACAAAAAAATGTTCTGTTGTTTGTTTGTTTGGATGTTTGTTGTTAGACTTCTGTGCTAGTCATGGATTATCTATAACAAACACCATGCTCAAACATAAGGATGCTCATAAGTGTACGTGGTACCAGAGCACCCTAAGCCGAAGGTCGATCATCCATTTTGTAATCGTGTCATCGGATCTGAGGCCATATGTTTTGGACACTCGGGCAAAGAGAGGGGCGGAGCTGTCAACCGATCACCGTCTGGTGGTGAGTTGGGTCAGGGGGTGGGGAAAGACTTTAGACAGACCTGGGAAGCCCAAGCGAGTTGTGTGGGTGAACTGGGAACGTTTGGAGGAGGCCCCTGTCCACGAGATCTTCAACTCACAACTCCGGCGGAGCTTTTCAGGCATCCCTGCGGAGGTTGGGGACATTGAACCAGAGTGGGAAATGTTCAAAGCTTCCACTGCCGAAGCTGCAGTGGAGAGCTGCGGCCTCAAGGTCTTAGGTGCCTCAAGGGGCGGTAACCCTCGAACACCATGGTAGAAACTGGTGGTCAGGGAAGGCGTCCGACTGTCGAAACAGGCCTTCCTGGATATGTTGTCCCGGAGGTCTCCGGAGGCAGTTGCAAGGTACCGACAGGCCCGAAGGGCTGCGGCCTCTGCCGTGAGGGAGGCAAAGCAGTGGGTGTGGGAAAAGTTCGGAGAAGCCATGGAGAAGGACTTCAATTTCTTCAATTTTTGAATCTGATGGGGGATCACGGGGAGTACGGGGTGAGGGGCTCCCTTCTTAGGGTGATCCAATCCCTGTACCTCCAAAGAGAGAGCTGTGTCCGGGTCCTCGGCACAAAGTCGAGTTTGTTCCATGTGGGGGTTGGTCTCCGCCAGGGCTGCGCTTTGTCACCAATCCTGTTTGTGATATTAATGGACAGCTTATCGAGGCGTAGTCAGGGTGGGGAAGGGTTACAGTTCAGTGGGCTGGGGATCTCATCACTGCTTTTTGCAGATTATGTGGTATTCGTGTCATCATCGGTCCGTGACCTTCAGCTCTCACTGGATCGCTTGGCAGTCTAGTGTGAAGCGGCAGGGATGAGGATTAGCACCTCTAATTCTGAGGCCATGGTTCAAAGCAGGAAAACAATGGAGTGCGTACTCCGAGTAGGGAAGGAGGTATTGCCCCAAGTGAAGGAGTTCAAGTACCTTGGGGTCAGAGCGGGAGGTTGGCTGGAGTATCGGGGCAGCGGGGGCAGTATTGCACTCGCTCTATCGCACAGTTGTCACGAAAAGAGAGCTGAGCCGAAGGCAAAGATCTCGATCTACCGGTCAATTTTCGTTCCTACCCTCACCTTTGGTCATGAAGACTGGGTCATGACCGAAAGAACTAGGTTGTGAGAATAAGTGGCCAAAATGGGCTTCCTCAGAAGGATGGCGGGCTTCTCAGGGATAGGGTGAGGAGCTCAGTCATCCGTGAGGAGCTCGGAGTAGAGTCGCTGCTCCTTTGCGTTGAGGTGGTTTGGGCATCTGGTAGGGATGCGCCCAGGGGGCGATTAGAGTGGAAGCTAGGGAGGTGTTTCAGGCACGTCCAGCTGGGAGGAGGCCTCGGGGAAGACCCAGGACTAGGTGGAGAGATTACATCTCCACACTGGCCTGGGAATGCCTCGGGGTCCCCCAGTCAGAGCTGGTTAATGTGGTTCGGGATAGGGAAGTTTGGAGCTCCATGCTGGAGCTGCTGACCCCGCGACCCGACTTCGGATAAGCGGTTGAAGATGGATGGAAAACAAAAAATCTGGAACCAAATAATTGATGGTGTTCGATTCTGATAAGTTTAATAAAGTTGTATTAAGTTAGTTAACGGTTTCTGTTATAGTCTGTTTAATCCAAGTTGTGAGTTTTCAGTCTGAATTTAATGTGACGAGAGAGACATTTATTTTTTCTGTTTTTAATCAACAATTGCGGGGACTGCTTGAATCTCGTATTTGGACCCACGTCACTTTCAACTCACAGTGAGAGGATTTTGCTCCTGAACTTTGCCACTGTACTACTCAATCACTGGTGAGTAAAATAAAAACATTTACCTGCCAGTGGCTAATCATAGTCATTTTAAATGCATAGTGCGAAATTTAAGGGTTGAGTAAAAGACTGATCTTGGATTTTAATAATCAACACCAAGAATGTTTAATTGAAGGTCGCGATGCATTGAAAAAAAATCTATATTTTTACCCAGCCATAAACAAGCATAATATACGTCAACATGCATTGAAGCCAGTGTAGTCTGATTCACAAATTAATGAGTCTTATGAGATGGATCTTTTTAATCAATCAGTGCAAAAGTCTCACATATCAGTTTTGAACTCATAAGTTAACTCATGAATCATTGTAAAGACTCACTTGTTTTGTCGGGCTTGTTTACACTTTTTTGGAGGAACCAATCAACAAATGGCTACGATTGTCTCTACATATTAAGCAGGATTAGGGAGAATATTTGAA
>NC_068293.1:41801519-41864019 GCF_025860055.1 Xyrauchen texanus | reverse complement strand
TGTATTGAACCTTGAATATTCTTTTAAGTCCTTACAGTATGGGGCTGCTGTGGCTCAGGTGGTAGAGCAGACTGGCCACTAATAGCAGGGCTGGCAGTTCGATTCCTGGCCCATATGACTCCAGATGCTGAAGTGTCCTTGGGCAAGACACTGAACCCCAAGTTCTGCCGCCATTGGTGTGTGAGTGTGAATGTGTGTGTGAATGGGTAAATGTTACACAGTGTAAAGCGCTTTGGTAACCTCTAAGGATAGAAAAGGTGCTATATAAGTGCAGACCATTTACCATTTACATTAGCTGGGTTTCCATCGAAATTAAATGCATTTTATAAGCGCATTTTATTACATTTATCCATGAGACACCGCAGAATAAGTGTACTTGCTTGTTTTTATTATTTTGTATTATTGGGGAGGTTACCTCTCCCCCCATCCACCCTGGAAACTACACCCCTGGTTGTGGGTTAAACACTTCCGAATGACAAGGGCAATGTTCAAAGAATTGTGTGCCAAGGTCTTATCTTTCATTTGACAAGTCACATCAAGCTATCGCACGCTCATAACACATGCACGAATGGTCAAAACACGTCATTGGTTCACGAATAAACAGTTTCCATCACCTTAATGCTCATTTTAACTAATGCGAAACACTACAAAATCCACCTCCTCCTAGTGCATTCAATTTAGAACGTTTATTCTCATATTAAGCATTCCCCATTCAGGAATTCTTATGTGCAGTTTCAAAATGTGCATGACTAACAAAATGTCCCAGCTAATGCTAGGAGACAACGATCTTCAGTGCAACATTGTTTGTACGTTCTTTAAACTATGTTTCTTAAAATTTTTCTGAGAGTGAAAAGTGATGAAGTTCGCAAAAAGTTTATGTTAATCTTAAATTAACATTTAGAAAACCAGCATGATCTCCTGAAAATTACGTGACTGTAGTACAGTGTACTACCCCCCAAAAAACACTGTAAAATTTAAACGAGAGGGAAAAGGGCAACGCGGAGCAGCAGTGATAGAGAGAGAGGAGAGAGAGATAAAACAAAACAAAAAACACTACTCGCCAGTTCTCCGATACGCCGTAGCATAGGGTGGCCACTCCTACACCCTCTAACGGACGACAGCCGCGCCTCTCCGGGAGGATCGGAGGCAGTCCTCCAGCCCCTGGCGGACAGAATGCCCCGCCGCATTCTTGGGGAACAGAAGGGCTCCAGGCGGTCGGTTAGGAGCCCCTTCTTCCCTCGTGGTCGGTGGCCGTCCTCGTCCCCCGGCAGTTGGCCGTGGCTGCTCCGTTGGGGTGGACAGTAGTGGCAAGAACTCTACTACGCTGTATCCCTCCTCCTTCCCGGATTTCGGCACCAGTGTAACATAGTTCAATGGAAAGGAGCAGGCGAGAACCGGCTTGACGACATAAATAATATTTTAATGATTAACTTAAAAGACAAACACACACACATGACAGACATGTCCGTAAATGATCTCTCTCTCCCGCACAATCCTCCGCAGTTGGCCTTTATCCCTCTCGGAGGCTTGATTAGTCTGATAAGGGACCGGGTGTGTAGAATCACGACCCGGCCCCGCCCTCCGCCCTGCCACAATGATATTACACAGTTCAACACACGCATTGCGGCAATTCAGAGGTGAAATATCCACTGTGCGGCGCTAAAAAACAGTTTCTCCCAAACAGATGCTGTTTTTAAATCAACAAAACCGACCTCCCTACCCTAAACCTAACTGATAATTTCAGAAAAAACTAAATGTGAGATGATAAACATATCCACATAATTTTATGGTGCTTCCATAACACTTTTGGCTCATGTGTCGCCTCTTGTGTTCTTCAGGACTCGTACCCTGGTAATTTCACATCAGCTGAGCTACGGTGCATTTTAAATGGACATGACAAAGCTAGCCAGCGGGAGCAACTTGGGGTTCAGTGTCTTGACCAAGGACACTTCGGCATGTGGATTTGTGTGGACCAGGAATATCGATCCACTCCACCACCTGAGCCACAGCCGCCCCATGAATCACATACATGTGATTTATGTGAAAGTGAATGAAAGTCGTTGTTGTTCTAATGCATCTAGTGTTCATTTCACCAGGGAACTGCCATGATATGTACAACGAAACATGTAAAAATGATTTTGCTAAAGCCAGATTCTCTTCAAATAGTAACTCCGCCATGACAGTAGCTGAGCTGAAAGAGAAAACGATGTTTTATACTAACGTTCGCAATAGCCCCCTTGCAGCAAGGCTTAGAATGCAACACATGCTTGCGCTGCTTTATGAATTGCACACTGACACATTTTGTAATGTAATAATCCGTGAAGTCAAGCTTGCAGAGCTGGAAGTGTCTTTGTTCATGTACTTACGTGAAGTATGTTTTGGGCCTTAGTAAGCAGCTGCTGTAGGCAGTGAGGCAGTTCACTAGGTTTTCAACAGAGCTACAGAGAGCAAGCACACATGCACAATGTTTCCCCCCCCAACCGTGTCTTTTAGATGAGTGACCGCTCTGTAAACTTTCATCTTTTCATGCAGCACGTCTATGTACTGACTTCCCCTCATGGCTGTGGCACTTCTGAATCAAACTTCAAAAGAATAGACCGCAGATAAAATTTCATTTCATTTGGCCATGAAAGCTGTCTGTTGTAGTCATTTCAGTCCAGACTTTATCACACACTCTTTCAAAGCCGGAAGAAATCTCCCATTCAAAAGGCGCTTGAAGAGAACAATGTTTATCGCCGAATCTTGTTGCTCTCTAGGGGCTGTATTGAAAAAGAATCATTTGGTTTGCATATTAGAGACATAGCCATGCTTGATGTTATTTGTGCAAGACAAAGTTTAAAATAGTCTGAAACAGTGGTGCTCAACTTGTGGGTCATTACCCAGACAGTAGGGGAAGAACACAAGAAAACAATGCTAAATACAAATAACCATACATTTGTGCATAGTAAGGTTAGCTAAATAAAATTGTTATTTTTACAGTGAATGTGTATTATAAAACGTCATGGTGTAGAAGCGTTCCAGTTTTGAAATCTTATTCTCATCCAATTAGGATGCCAAAAATTACACTTTTGGCTTTTGGAAAATGTTTGACCAAAAAAGGCCAGTTTTCACATTAATGCCAAGCGACATTGTTTCCCTGCATTTTTAAGCAATCTATATAGGTTTATACAATTCTTAAAGGGGGCTTTCCATATCTTTTGTTATTGAAATCAAAGACTTCGTCTAATCAATCTCTACAATATTTTGGCATAAATTCATGTAAATTAGGAGCTTACTAGCTCTGAAATTTTATTCATGTGGTTTACCCCAAAAAATGGCCAGATGTGACATCATTTACACCAAGCGACATTGTCTCTCTGCATTGTGAAGCTATATAAATAGGTTTATCGACTTTTTAAAGGGAGGCGAAAACGCTTTCCATATCTTGTGTTGATGATGTCAAATGCTGTGTGTCTAATCAAACTAATGGTATTTTTGTGAAAATGAACATTTCACGAGGTTGAAGCTAGCTAGCTCTAAAATCTTATTCACATCCACTTTCAGATTAAAAAAATGGTGCAATGAAGCACAGCACCAAGTTAGACGTCATCAATGCCAAGCTGTGTGTTTTTTTTTTTTTTACATTTTGGTCTGTTCCTGACCCAAAGCTATCGTATGACTTCAGAAGGCCATGCATCCAATTAAACTCAATGGTATTTTGACATATTCATCGGTCACTTGGTAAAAGTTAGGCAGACACTGCCTTTTATTTTTGCCCAGAGATAGGTAGGTCTATTACTCAAATCAGTTGACTTCAACACCTTTTGTTGTATTATATGCCAATGGAGTCCAAATACTAAAGATTTTTTGTTTCCAATCATTGAAAATGGGTCAAATTTAAAAAAATTTGATGCATCGAGAGCACCATATCTCTTGGCTTTAATCATATAGGGCCTTAAAAGTGTGTTTCTTTTCTAAAATTGGAAAAAAATCTCCTTTTAGAAACTGTTTGAGAATATACTTTCCTTTTTATATCTTCACTTTTAAGGCCCTATATGAATAAAGCCAAGCGATATGGTGCTCTCAATGTGGCAAAATTGATTAAATTGGACCCATTTTCAATGGTTGGAAACTTTTGGCTGAATGGGCCACGACAAGCAAAAATGAGCCGTCACGTTATGAATAAGAGACCACAAAACGGCACGGCAATATGCAGAAAAGGACAGTGAACACCCCGCACCGCTCAACAACTTTTGAGCAAAAGTTGGGCAAAAGTTGTTGAGCGGTGCGGGGTGTTCGCTGTCCTTTTCTGCATATTGCTGTGCCGTTTTCATATTGCCGTGCCGATTTTAACTTGCCGTTTTGTGGTCTCTTATTCATAACGTGACGGCTCATTTCTGCTTATCGCGGCCCATTCAGCACCCTCAGTTCTCCCAATGGCCGGGAAAATGCCCGGTATGCCAGATTACCAGTCCAGCCCTGAATATAGGTCACATTAAGCTAGTTTCTCTTGTCCAACAAAACAAAATGTATGAAGTAAAAATAGTAAATTAAAAAAAATTAAAAATAATATACACTCACCTAAAGGATTATTAGGAACACCTGTTCAATTTCTCATTAATGTAATTATCTAATCAACCAATCACATGGCAGTTGCTTCAATGCATTTAGGGGTGTGGTCCTGGTCAAGACAATCTCCTGAACTCCAAACTGAATGTCAGAATGGGAAAGAAAGGTGATTTAAGCAATTTTGAGCGTGGCATGGTTGTTGGTGCCAGACGGGCCGGTCTGAGTATTTCACAATCTGCTCAGTTACTGGGATTTTCACGCACAACCATTTCTAGGGTTTACAAAGAATGGTGTGAAAAGGGAAAAACATCCAGTATGCGGCAGTCCTGTGGGCGAAAATGCCTTGTTGATGCTAGAGGTCAGAGGAGAATGGGCCGACTGATTCAAGCTGATAGAAGAGCAACTTTGCCTGAAATAACCACTCATTACAACCAAGGTATGCAGCAAAGCATTTGTGAAGCCACAACACGCACAACCTTGAGGCGGATGGGCTACAACAGCAGAAGACCCCACCGGGTACCACTCATCTCCACTACAAATAGGAAAAAGAGGCTACAATTTGCAAGAGCTCACCAAAATTGGACAGTTGAAGACTGGAAAAATGTTGCCTGGTCTGATGAGTCTCGATTTCTGTTGAGACATTCAGATGGTAGAGTCAGAATTTGGCGTAAACAGAATGAGAACATGGATCCATCATGCCTTGTCACCACTGTGCAGGCTGGTGGTGGTGGTGTAATGGTGTGGGGGATGTTTTCTTGGCACACTTTAGGCCCCTTAGTGCCAATTGGGCATCGTTTAAATGCCACGGCCTACATGAGCATTGTTTCTGACCATGTCCATCCCTTTATGGCCACCATGTACCCATCCTCTGATGGCTACTTCCAGCAGGATAATGCACCATGTCACAAAGCTCGAATCATTTCAAATTGGTTTCTTGAACATGACAATGAGTTCACTGTACTAAAATGGCCCCCACAGTCACCAGATCTCAACCCAATAGAGCATCTTTGGGATGTGGTGGAACGGGAGCTTCGTGCCCTGGATGTGCATCCCACAAATCTCCATCAACTGCAAGATGCTATCCTATCAATATGGGCCAACATTTCTAAAGAATGCTTTCAGCACCTTGTTGAATCAATGCCACGTAGAATTAAGGCAGTTCTGAAGGCGAAAGGGGGTCAAACACAGTATTAGTATGTGTTCCTAATAATCCTTTAGGTGAGTGTATATATATATATATATATATATATATATATATATATATATATATATCATCATTAAAATAATAAAAAAATAAAATAATACAAATCTAAAAGATTTTTATAAAAGAAAAAAGAAAAGAAAAAAAATATATATTTTTTCATATTTTAATGATGATAATTTTTTTAATGTTATAGTTTGAATTTAAAGACATTTTGACACATTTTAAAACTGTGTTGGATCCCCACTGATTGATGTCCAATGGTGTCCTGGGGTCCACCACCCCCTCGGCCCCCGAAGATAATACATATTCAGCTAAATTGTAACTGTCAGCCACATTTTTGTCTTTGTTTTGGACAGCTCGCTTTTTCTCGTGTCCTGTGACAAAATCCCTCAAGCCCATCAAAACTGTTTTTGAATGTGTTGTCTGAGAGCTTTAAAAGATTTGAGAAAAGCAGCCAGCTATGACAGGCCATACTCATCAGCATGCAAGCCTATGAAAACATACAGGGGTACATGAAAGCGGCAGACACACACACACTTGTAAATAACTTATGAAAAGAGAGCTCCAAGGGCAAATATATTTTTATAGAAATAACAGATAAGTATTTTAAATCACCTTAGTGTTAATAAAAATAGCATGTATGATGCCTACCACACGAGAGCTTGCATATCTACATACACGGAGAGTGTGTTTCAGTTTAAAATTGACTGTCCTTGCATGTCATGCACTGCATAGAGAAATATAAATGTATTAAAATGCAATTCAACATTTCTTACACCAAAATCAGAGTAGTGTTTCCTTTAAGTCTTTAATTAATAAAACAATCAACCAGACAATTTTACACATACCCAAGGTTTGTTTCTCCACAAGTACCAGTGGGGCTTATTGAAGAAATTATCTTGTCAAGGACTGAAATAGAGAATGTTATTCAAATCCATTAAGAGGAATGTGCATGATAATGTACATACCAATAGTGACGCAATGCTAAAACCACTAGCCAGTCAATGGGAAAGATATTAAATAAAACTGAAGTAAAACTGAAGAGGAAGAATGTGTAAACACAGGAAGATTGCCAGCTACGGAAACATGGTTCACTTAGTACTAAAGCTGCTTTCAGTTGCACCTGGTAAGTTACTAAGTTAAGTTGGAAAAAATGATAGAGGTACCTATATTGTACCATTGGTTAAGCACAACTAAATACACTTTATAGAACCTATACTGACAGACAAAATTGTGGACACCAACTCTTCCTATATTATGACTGTTTTCCACATTTTAAAATGATCAAAAAAATCATCTAAACTAGTATGGAAGTATAAGATTTATGAAGTGACCAAAAATGTTAAATCAAAATCCAAGTGATGGAGAAAGAACCTCTTACATTTACATTTATGCATTTGGCAGACGCTTTTATCCGAAGTGACTTACAGTGCACTTATTACAGGGATAACCCCCCCCGGAGCAACCTGGAGTTAAGTGCCTTGCTCAAGGACACAATGGTGGTGGCTGTGGGGATCGAACCAGCAACCTTCTGCCTACTAGTTCAGTGCTTTAGCCCACTATGCCACTAAGCCACCTCTTAATGCAAATGTTTTGGACAAAACAAAAGGCAGAATTTATTAACCACTAAAGCATGTCAAGTCTTAACTCCCATCTAAAAGCCAAAAACACTGATGAGGGACCACTGCTACAGGCTAGCTTGTTGGAATTCCCTTGCGGAAGTTTTGTCGATTATCACATGCGCAGCAAACTAACGTTCACCTGACTCGCTGGAGTGAAGTAAAAGTCAAGTCGTTTTTATTTGTATAGCGCTTTTCACAACAGACATTGTTTCAAAGCATATGTATAGGACATTATGCTATAACAGAAAATATAGTTGTAATGTCTTAGTCATCATTGTGATATATGATAAAAATGGGATTGTAGATTGTGCTATACATGTGTTATCTGGTTGTTGAATGCTTTATTTGGCAGTTAAGTCATTGTCTATGTATTCCAGTTTAAAGGAGTGTAGTCCATTCTTTGACCAGGGCAGTACAGGGTACAGTCAGTGAGGGGCACCGCAGTCCGGTTGGAAGCTTATGGCAGGTAATTTTGGCAAAGTCAATCTTGAGTCCAAGGTACAGACAGTGGCACAAGAAGTATCCCATGTCTCAGAATTGGCATCAATTCATCCTCTGTGAAGTCCAGCATAGTAGAATGAAGTCTGGCTGGCACAATCTGCAGTTAGTCATTATCACTCAGCGACACGTAGCAATGGAAGTTGGACATCAGGCAGGACGGGAGCTGGATTATTAGTGTTTCCCCGGTGCCACAATGCACTTCCATCTTACCAGACAATTCGTATGAAGTATTAAATGCGCAGTGCCAGCACTACAACCAAAACAAGACGTTCTCCACAGTGTTTTTCATGTCAAGTACAAAGCGGGATGAATCATATGAAAGCAGCTTCACGATTGCTAGAGCAAAGTGGATATCTTACAGCCTGCCCAGCCTGTGCATTCAATGCATATGCAACCTATGGGAACCAGTTCTTTCAATAAGTCAACCTCCTAAAATATTGGAAAATATTAATAAAACATTGTTGCATAATGTTTTCTTTTCTAAGAAGAAACTAAATGCATATTGATAGGAAAAGATGTATATATAGAGTAACATTTTTAGCACTTAAAATCTGATTAATCGCTATATTAACTATAAAAATTGTTATATTTTTTATTTATGGTAACTAACAAATAATAAATTAATTTGCCTAAATCAAACCACAAAGTCTGACTCAAGCTGGAAAAAAAATTATACTTAAAAATAAATATAAATCAATAAATAAAAATAGCATCTATCAAGAATTCAGTTTTCCACTGATAGATCAGCTTGGTCATTCATGTGCTTGTACCTCGAAATTACCACTTTACTTGAAGGCCATGTACATTAAGAGTGTAAGCAATTTTCTGGATGCCTCCTGATGTCCTTATAAGGGTTTGACAGAGGGGAGTGTCTGTTAAAGTACAGGATTCTTCAGAGTGTCAGCACAAAACTGAATCATTGATTCAAATACAATACTGCTGAGGTGGTTTGAGTCCTCACATACCCCGATGTGTCCATCAGCAGAATCGCCACCGTGCTCCAAAACAAAACAAATATACACTGACAAATGAGAGATTCCCACCATACTCGATTCACACCCTATTTAGGGGCTTCAGCTCAGCCACCTTAAATACAGTTGTTCCAAAAAGTAGGAAACCTGTTGAGTTTTTTTCCCCCTTAGTTCAGTTCATTTAGGCATATATGAACATGAAAATTACACTCCTTTCTGCACCAAAACAATCGTTCCTTTCAGTTTTAAATGAACTCTGGATCCGTTCGCTTGTGGTGAGAATGCAACATAAAAAGGAAAATATCAATTATAGGGCTTATATTTCATTTAATACGGAAAGTACCAAACAGCTCAATCCAACCCGATCTCCTGAGAATGCATAAGAATAGTACGAGATGGCAATTTCATAACAAATCGTACATCTTTGTTCATCTGAAAACGTACGACTTATGCACATATCTTTCCCTTGTGTCCTTGTAAACCCAAATGCTTCGTTTTTTCTTCCCAATTTGTAATGCCCGATTCCCAATGCGCTCTTAAGTCCTCATGGTGCTGTAGTGACTCGCCTCAATCCGGGTGGCGGAGGACGAATCTCAGTTGCCTCCACGTCTGAGACCTTCAATCCTCGCATATTATCACGTGGCTTGTTGAGCGCATTACAGCGGAGACATAGCGCGTGTGGAGGCTTCACGCTATTCTATGCGGCATCCATGCACAGAACCGCATTATAGTGACCACGAGGAGGTTACCCCATGTGACTCTACCCTCCCTAGCAACTGGGCCAATTTAGTTGCTTAGGAGTCCTGGCTGGAGTCACTCAGCACACCCTGGATTTGAACTTGCGACTCCAGGGGTGGTAGTCAACATCTTTACTCACTAAGCTATCCAGGCCCCCAAGGTTTTTGTTTTTTGTCTGCACCAACATAAACCTACACTTTAATTTAAATATATATATATATACACTCACCTAAAGGATTATTAGGAACACCTGTTCAATTTCTCATTAATGCAATTATCTAATCAACCAATCACATGGCAGTTGCTTCAATGCGTTTAGGGGTGTGGTCCTGGTCAAGACAATCTCCTGAACTCCAAACTGAATGTCAGAATGGGAAAGAAAGGTGATTTAAGCAATTTTGAGCGTGGCATGGTTGTTGGTGCCAGACGGGCCGGTCTGAGTATTTCACAATCTGCTCAGTTACTGGGATTTTCACGCACAACCATTTCTAGGGTTTACAAAGAATGGTGTGAAAAGGGAAAAACATCCAGTATGCGGCAGTCCTGTGGGCGAAAATGCCTTGTTGATGCTAGAGGTCAGAGGAGAATGGGCCGACTGATTCAAGCTGATAGAAGAGCAACTTTGCCTGAAATAACCACTCGTTACAACCGAGGTATGCAGCAAAGCATTTGTGAAGCCACAACACGCACAACCTTGAGGCGGATGGGCTACAACAGCAGAAGACCCCACCGGGTACCACTCATCTCCACTACAAATAGGAAAAAAAGGCTACAATTTGCAAGAGCTCACCAAAATTGGACAGTTGAAGACTGTAAAAATGTTGCCTGGTCTGATGAGTCTCGATTTCTGTTGAGACATTCAGATGGTAGAGTCAGAATTTGGCGTAAACAGAATGAGAACATGGATCCATCATGCCTTGTTACCACTGTGCAGGCTGGTGGTGGTGGTGTAATGGTGTGGGGGATGTTTTCTTGGCACACTTTAGGCCCCTTAGTGCCAATTGGGCATCGTTTAAATGCCACGGCCTACCTGAGCATTGTTTCTGACCATGTCCATCCCTTTATGGCCACCATGTACCCATCCTCTGATGGCTACTTCCAGCAGGATAATGCACCATGTCACAAAGCTCGAATCATTTCAAATTGGTTTCTTGAACATGACAATGAGTTCACTGTACTAAAATGGCCCCCACAGTCACCAGATCTCAACCCAATAGAGCATCTTTGGGATGTGGTGGAACGGGAGCTTCGTGCCCTGGATGTGCATCCCACAAATCTCCATCAACTGCAAGATGCTATCCTATCAATATGGGCCAACATTTCTAAAGAATGCTTTCAGCACCTTGTTGAATCAATGCCACGTAGAATTAAGGCAGTTCTGAAGGCGAAAGGGGGTCAAACACAGTATTAGTATGGTGTTCCTAATAATCCTTTAGGTGAGTGTATATATATACAGGTATATATTAGGGCTGTCAATTTAACGCATTAATTCAGTGCGATTCATTTGACAAAAAATTACGTGTTAAAAAAAATTAACGCAATTATTTGCACCATAATAAGGAAGATTCCTGAGAAATGCAAGCTTGTAGTACCACCTGTTTACTCCAGAGGGCAGTAAGTGAATCTTCAGCTGTGTGGCAACGCACAGTTTATACAGTGAACAAAACACTTCAGCAGAACAACACAAACATGCGTTACGTTCTTGCTTTCAAAACACTTGATGGAGCGCAAATGCGAACTAAGAGATCTCAAGATGTGTTTAAAGATTGAGTATTAAACTATATTTAACTTGACACAGTGAACTAAACATTTTATATTGATGATGCAACGCACCCGAGACGCTACACAAGCATGTCTGACACAGGTGTACATTGACAGGCTCTTAAACAAGCCCTCATAATAAATCTCAAACTGATTGATAAATTCACTTGTGTAATGGATTGCTGTGAACTGTGTGTCAATGATTGACTTATGATCAATAATATGGTATTAAACAATACATTGTTTTCTAAAGCTGCTTTTTATATTGTCTTATCAATGATTAACTCTTCTGCCACAAGAATGTAATGCATTTTAATTATCTGAATATTTTATATATATATATAGAGAGAGAATTTTTTATATTTAAAGATAAATATGTATAATTATATATTGATATAAATATGAATAATCATTATATATTGAATTATTGTTATATGAGGGGCTTTCTCAGCAAATATTTGTATATGCGATTAATCGCGATTAATTAATCGAGACACCATGTAATTAATTTGATTAATAAATGTAATCGATTGACAGCCCTAATATATATATATATATATATATATATATATATATATATATATATATATATATATATATATATATTATTTTTTTAATTATTATTAAATGTATTTTAATTTCATAACAAAATTAAATCAAATTGTAATGAGAAAATAAAATAAAATAAAAAATCCTTATTTTAAGTTTCATTAATTTAATTTTGATAAACATTACACAATTAAATTTGATGGAATTTTGTTATTAAATTGAAATGTGTAAATCTTCAACATAGGCAAAAATATATTTTTAGTAATTGTAATTGTAATTGTAACCCCTTACCCAGACCCTAAACTCATGATATAAAAAAAATAAAAATAAATATTAGCTCAACAGAAGGAAGACAGACTTCCATTTTTTGGAAAATGTGTTTGTGATATTTCCCCAAATTTTAACCCAAACCCCACCCCTAAACCTAACCATGTAGTGTAACACCTTACCCAGACCCCATGATACAATTGTAAAAAGCCTGATGTTTCCAGGTTCCGAACGCACATTCGTGAGATATTCATTTCAACCCCAAACCCAATCAGCATATCTAAACCTAAGCATAAAAATGTATGTTAAGTTGGTGGTGTGTGACTTGAAGACTTTTAATTTTTGTCTGTTCGTGGCACAGTGTTTTCTCCTGTTTTCCCTGTCAGTGCTGCTTAGAATGTCGGGTTGTTTCATATGATTTTTATTAGTTTGATTAATTGCAACAGAGTCAAAACGGGTTCCTTACTGTTTAACTTCATAATGATCTACGCTGCATGATTGAAACTGGTCTGAGAGTAAATACCCCTGCTCTGTGCTCGCGGATATCTCTCTATTGAGCCATGCTGATAATTGATGCAGGCAGCGGATAGCGCGGTTTCGTTACGCTAATGGAGTGTTTTCCATTTGGCGTTTCTCTTACACAACATTACAAAGCAAGAAAACAATGTCTGTGCTTAGTCAAAGAGAGTCACCCAACTCTGTAGTCAGACTAGCGCAAACTCAAAAATGAGTCGCAAAATGCAACCGTAGTCGCCGTTTGGAGTCCTGCCTGTACTAGTGTACTCCAAAAAGCAGATATAAGCCATTTAAAATGTTAAGACTTTCTCCTGGAAAAAAGGACCAACATTATTGATGACTAATCTCGCACTTATGGGCCTATCCAAATTACTGTACAATAAAATGCTCTCTAGAATGACAATTTCCCTCCCCCTAATACAACCAGCCATCGACTTGATTGGTGGCTTAAACATACTGTAAGATAGAAGTTACTGGCTAGTCCTTTGATATGTCCAGCTTCTTGTTTCAATATGTCAACACAGGAAAAAAACTGCATTCCACTTCATGGGACCCTGAACGCTGAAATCCTAGATTTCCTCCCATTTCAGACAGTAAGCAAAAACAAGCACAATATCCACAGCCTTAACCAGTTCTCTTGAACACAAAAGTTCATGTAGTACTCGTCCCTGCTGTGAGTATGAACACAACATAAAACACAACTTATCTCCCTTACTCATTCGATCAAATTGCTCTTATTCCTATACCTCTATTTTCACAGTCATCACCAGAGAAGATTGCATTCGGAAAAAAAACAAAACAAAAAAAAAGCAAACAACAAAAATCATGCCACATACTGAGTTTGTGCTTTTTTCCCTGTTACGAACCGGGATGACATGCAACACAAGAAGTGATGAGAAAACTGTAGGGGGGCTTCCAGCAGATTGATTCTTCCATTGCCTCATTCTTTTCTAGTTAGTCTTTTATTGACTACAAAGGTAGGGGCGCGGCGCAGGGAGAGGACGGGCTGGCCTATTTAATCCTGAGGGCATTGCTGGAAGGTGATCACTTCTTAGGGCCTACAAGGAAATCAGCTGCATGGAGGGGCACTTAAGCTGCTTTAAAACACAGGACGGGAAGAGTTCAACAACGGTTCCCACAGGGGGACAAAACAACGAAGAGCTTCGAAATAGAAATGGGAATTAAGAATTTAACCATTTGTGTTCCAGTTAACGATTCCATTAGTACTTTTGAGAAAAGCCCTCTGCCCTGAAATAAGTATTCTTATCAGTATACTAAAGCAAAATACTACACAAAACAATGCTATTTTTGATTGCATATTTTATTGCATTTTTGTTTTTCAAATTAGCATTTATTGTAACACAACTTTGTCCTAACAAAGCAGAAATTATTTTCAAAATGAGTATTCTTGCCTGTTTTGCAGTAAAAACATCCTTTTTTACTTGAGAAGCAAAACTGCACACAGTGTTAAGAGTCTTGAATTAATTCTTACCCCATTAGCAATTGTCTTATTTTATTTAATTTTATTTAATTTTTTTTTTTTTTGGTTAAACGTTACAATAAGGTTGTATTCATTGTAAACATTAATAAATAACAAAATATAACATGAACTAATAATGAACAGCACCTTGGCAACATTGGTTATTCTTGGTTAATGGTCATTTCAACATATACTAATTTAATAAATTTATTTAAATTAAAAAGTTGCATATGTTAACATAAGTTAATGCATAATGAACATGAACTAAACTGAAAAATATTTTAGCCTATTTGTAAGGTTTATGCATTTCAATTTCAGAAAATTTAGTAATTTTTAACACAAAAAACTAAATATAAATATATTTTTTTATTTCACAATTCAATTAAATGAGATTGCAATGCGTAAATCTTAAAAATAGGCTTATATATTTTTTGAGTGTATTTCCATAAACAACTTAATCAAGTTCAATAAATGCTGTAAACAACTGTTAGTTTGTAATACCTAATGCATTTAATAATGTGTTACCCACTTCACTATAAGGTTGTAATTAATATGTTAACATTATTAAATACATTAAGTATCATGAACTGATGAGAATTTTTTTTTTTTTAACAGCATCTTTGTTAATAACTATAAAAATACAACTGTTCATAGATATTTTAGTTAATAATGCATCAACTTTTCAAACTTTTTAATGTTACTATTTACAATTTTTAATTATAAGAACGTAATATGTAGAAATGAACATTAACTAGGATTAATAAAACCTATGAAGAAATATTGTTCATTGTCAGTTCATGTTAATGTAATTAATGTTAATGAATACAACCTAATTGGTTGTATTAGGGTGTAAAATATCACCCTGCAGCTCTTGCCTGATTGCCCACTAAATCTAAGCAGGGTTGAGCCTGGCCAGTACCTGGATGGGATACCTCCTGGGGAAAACCAAAGTTGCTACTGGAAGTGGTATTAGGGAGGCCAGCAGGGGGTGCTCACCCTACAGTCTGTGTGGGTCCTAATGCCCCAGTATAGTGACAGGGACACTATACTGTAAAAAAAAAACAAACAAAAAGGCACCGTCCTTCAGATGAGATGTTAAACTGAGGTCCTGACTCTCTGTGGTCATTAAAAATCCCAAATTCCCCCCATTGGCCCCTATCTATCATGGCCTTGTATTAATCTCCATCCCTGAATTGGCTACATAACTCTACTCTCTCCTCTCCACCAATAGGTGGGGGTGTGTGTGTGTGTGTGTGTGTGTGTGTGTGTGTGTGTGTGTGTGTGTGTGTGTGTGTGTGTGTGCGTTCTGGCACACTATGGCTGCAGTCGCAGCATCCACCTGGATGATGCACACTGGTGGTGGTTGAGGAGATTCCCCCTATACTATGTAAAGCTTTGAGTGACTAGAAAAGCGCTATATAAATGTAAGGAATTATTATTATTATTGTAAAGTTTTTTCTTCGTTTAAGTGTGAAACTCGCTAGATTTTGTTAGATCGATGGTTAATACAAGAGAAAAAATATTTAGCTGCTTTTCTTTAATAGTTAAAAAGTTATTTTGTCAGACAAATAGCGCTGATTTTTGTGAATAAGGTACGTTCTAAACTAAGTCTAATTTACACAGAAAGGAGGCGTGTTTGTAATGAGATGAAAAATTAGACAATCACTTAAATATGAATGGCAGAGCCCTATACCAGCAGATAGCACTGTGTTAAACTGGATTGTGTGTTGTGAGTAAATCGCAGGTTTCAGCGCTGAAATACTGCTCACAAATACGATCCATCTGCATTGGCCGAAGAATGCAAAAGTTAACGAAATCAGACATTAACAAAGAGGAAAATAAGTTTATTCTGTTATTTAAAGGTGCAGGGCATTTGATTCCTGGAGGGATCTTCATTCCCTCCCTGAATTGGCGTTCTTCTTATTGGACAGGTAAGCTTACATAACAGCAAAGCGTGTGAAATACAGTGTCATATGGATTGATCTGTGTCATTTTAGCTAACTTGATCTTGCCTGCACAGTCATAAACAATGTTAATCTGTAATTATTCAGCAACGTAAACTACAATAACACGTGAACTGAATGCTAGACAATGTTATTACAATCTATTATTATAAAACAATAGCACATCGATATATCAAAATGACAGTTGTGATGGAATCACATCAATACTGAATTGTGTCACATATTTATAATTTATAGTCTATTTTATAAACATCTACTGTCATCATCCACCAAATTTAGCTAACTGCTATTGATAAAGCTGGTTAGCTAGCTAACACTGACAAAGGCTATTGTATAAATGCAGTCAATGTATCATGCAAAGAAAAGTGATTACTTCAAACCACAGTCCCGCATAGTCAGACCCAGAGGATGGGCTGGGAAGTGAGCCAAAAGTTGTTGAGAGGGGCCTGGGGGGTGTTCGCTGTCTTTTTATGCATAACGCAGCGGCTCATTTTAGCTTATCGCGGCCCATTCGGCACGTTTCGTGGGCGACACGCCGGCCTGCTCAGTTCTCCCCATGGTCGGTCCGCCGTGATCGGCCCCAAAGTGCGTCGGCCCACCGGGAAAATGCCCGGTATGCCCAATTACCAGGCATTTTGTGTTAGCCCTGTTCCAGCACTGGAGCGTCAAATATAATATACAGTCTCAAGGTTTCTAGTAAAACAATCATAACTGTGTAATTGTAATTTTGCTACCTCATGTCGGTGAATCACGTTGTCACTTTGTACGTTATGTCATTGTTTTGGTCGATGCTCGCTCGCTCGTGTCCCTATGGAGTGTGTGCAAGAGCCCAAGCAACAGGTAGCTGCTGCAGTTCACTTAACGGCCACAGGTGTCATTAATAACAAGGGTTTCTGAATCTTACATACTGCACCTTTAAATGAACATGGAACGGTCCTTGACAACCAACCCTATAGAAAAAGGTACGGTGGTATTGCTTGATCACACACATAGTTTCCGGCTTGACCTGCTGCATAAAGGACAAAAAGAGAAAACATAAACAGTCCTTGACATGACAACTAAGTATTGCAGCATTTCACCCTGTTATTTTATCTATTGCAGGCTCGGTGGATTTCAGGGATTTAGATATACAGATTAATCAAACATCACACCCGGTGTCTTATACAGCTGCCTCAACTTTTAGTATTTTTCTCCTGCTCACCGTCGCTCTACCCCCGGCCATGTCAGACAGACAGTGGTGCAGATTACCCGTGTCCTCTGGGATCGAAGAGAGGACATGTGGTAAGCTCTCACCATACAGCTTAAAGTCTATTGCACTTCAAGGCAGATCAGTGCTGTTTATTCAGACGGCAAATGCATTTCAAATATATAATTCTGTCTTCTTTCTACAATTGACACAATATAAAGAAATAGATATTGCAACCGTAGCTGTTCTTTTGCACCATATTACATTTTCAAAGGACTAGTTGATTCAAAATGAAAAATTCTGTTTGGTTATTTTTTTAGGGAACTATTTCTGTAACCAACAAAAAGATAAGCACAATAATGCCGGTTTCTCCAGTATTTTAAACAACACTCTCTTCCAGGAGTACATGATAACAGATCACAGACTTGTTCCTTCAAGCCTTCCTTATGCACTACCAAATGACTGGACGCATTGCACAAAGCATCTGTCGCATTAACCTGCTCACCTTCATGCGTGTGTGCAGCACAAGTGCATGTGGAAGATCCTTCCCACACAACAAAATCTCTCTGATAATTATGTTTCCTCATGAAAACGGCAACTTTGTAGCATCTATTACAGAGGAAATGAGAGCCATTTAGGATTAAACCCTCCTAAATACTCCCATGTGAGACATGTATCGACATAACACAGAACGATGATGAAAAAAACACCCGCAATACATTTGAGGGGATAATATATGGAACTCAAGTGTGAAAATGGGACTTCAGTAGAGTGCGAGACAAAAAAAGTTAACTTTCCAGGGCCCCAAAGGTCAGCAGCAGCTGTCATGTTTGAAAATGATGAGTGGCGTGTGAAGAGTGTTGGTGGGCTCGGCGAGTCTTTCGCGAGGAAATGGCGAGACTGTCCGAACACATTTCCAAGTCTGAGAGAGCGACTTTAAAATTAATGAAGGGGGAACTCTGACTTTTAGTCAATGTAAAATTTTCATTAATATTTTCATACCATTGTCTGCATGGTGCTGAATTTCTATCACTTTGCGTTCTGTGCTTTGAATTTTTATGTGCTGAATATTGAAAACTGTGTGAGTCACAGGGGAAGCAAAGAGAGATGAAACCTTTTTCTGAGTTCTCTGAGCGTATACATTATATGACAGGTTTTGGTCATTGATTATGTGGATAAACATGTATATTTTGTCTATATCCAAGGTAAAAATGTTTTACAGAGGACATTAAAACCAAATATCAAATTCACACATTTAACACAAATGCATGAGTAGTTAAAATGAAATACTATTTTTAACAATTTTTCTTATTGTTTTTAAAATGTTTGCATGCAGCTTTTATAACCTTATATTAGTTAAATAATTATTTGTCAAACTATAAGACAATTTAAAAATGATCTAGTAAAATCTAGTGGAAATGAGAAAGCTATGACCAGCTAAACACGCTGGTTGCAACCTACACTCCGAAAAATATTTTAGCCTATTGTAAAGGGATCTAGATGGGCAAGGAGGAGGCAAGAACCGGCTTGACAATATAAATAATATTTTAATGAAAAACTTAACCAAAAGACACAAACACAAACATGACAGTCCGCTGACCGTAAATGATCTCTCTCTCATTGCACCACCATCCGCAGTCGGCCTTTATCCTCTCGGAGGCTTGATTAGCCTGATAAGGGACCAGGTGTGTGTAGTCACGACCCGGCCCCGCTCTCCGCCCTGTCACATTCCTCCCTCGTTCTCTCATCCCGGGGAGCCCCCGGCATGACGTACCCCCCCCCCTTTCCCTGGGGAGGGGCATGCCACTTTTATCACTCCTCCACCCTCTAACAGATGACAGTCGTGCCTCCCCGGGCAGATTGGAGGCAGTCCTCCAGCCCCTGGCGGACGGAACGCCCTGCCGCGTTCTCGGAACAGAAGGGGTCTCCGCCACTCCTGGCAGCGGTTCTCCTGCTCCAGATGGTCGGCAGCAAGCCCCTCCCCACTTTTCAGGGGATGGTAGGGGACTCTTGCGCCCCTGGCAGCGGCCCTGAACGCTCCAGGTGGTCGGTTAGGAGCCACTTCTCCCCTCGCGGTCGGTGGCCGTTCCTCCGGTTTCAGGCGGCCGAGCTCCTCCGTCATGATATGATAAAGTGGGCCACGATATGATGAATGGGGCCGTGATAAGCTGAAGGGGGCCGCGATATGCCGAAAGGAACAGAGAATTACATTGACACTCGCGCCACCCAAATATATACATTTCTAGACTTATAGACTTTTTTTTTTTTGACATTATCGGTTACGTTTAGGTGTTGGTTAAGTATGTCTATTTTTTCACCTCTCAATTGCTTTTAGGACACCGTTGGTTAGGTTTAAAGGGTGGTGCGAACTGCCAGAAACATCATCGGAGGTGAGCTTCCCTCCCTCCAGGACATATACACAAGGCGGTGTGTGAAAAAAGCTTGGAGGATCATCAGAGACTCCAGCCACCCGAGTCATGGTCTGTTCTCACTGCTACCATCAGGCAGGCGGTATCGCAGCATCAGGACCCGCACCAGCCGACTACATGACAGCTTCTTCCCCCAAGCAGTCAGACTGTTGAACACTTGATCTATCAGGATCAATAATTAGCACTGCACTTTATTAATCTATAATCTCACACTGGACTGTCAACATATTCTCCTCAATATACTACTTCATATATATATATATATATATATATATATATATATATATATATATATATATATATATATATATATATATATATATATTCATATACTCCTTACTTATTGTATATTGTGTATTCTATATTGTGTGTATTGTTTACTGTGCATTGTATATAATTATTGTGTTGTGTAAGTATGTGTACATTTGATATGTAAATTGTTGTTGTGTAAATATGTTGTTTATTGTAACTGGTATATGTCTCGTCACTGTCATGACTGCTATGTTGCTCGGAACTGCACACAAGAATTTCACCTACTGTTGCACTTGTGTACATGGTAGTGTGACAATAAAGTGATTTGATTTGATTTGATTGATTTGATTTGATTTGATTTAGGTTACATTTTTATGTTAGGAAGGTACGTTTTATACATTAAAACCTCAGCTTAAAATCCTTGTCTGATTACAACACCATTTCACTCGCTTTTTGCGCGCCCCCGCTGGACATTTAGGAAACTGCAGCCAAATGTGTAAAAAGGCACATATCTTAGGTTAAATTACCTAAGATATACTTTTCCTATTAAATTTATATACATTTTAAGTTACTGCCTTATTGCCCCTGTCACATTCACTTTAATTGTAATATCTAATTTTGTGTCCCACGGAAGATTATAAAAGATTTTTGAGACTGTCTGTTACTGGAGACACCTGCTTTATTTTCTGTTTTTGGTGTTATATTTTTTATTTATTATTTTTATTTTCTTCAAGCACAAAAACGCTTTTAGTGTGAACGGACCCATAGTTCATACTGAATCAGCATGTACAAAACTCAGAAAGCTCTGCAGATTTCCACAGAATATAAATGCTTCCCGCTCCTTGTATTTTCATTTATTACATATTTTGGCTAATCTGATTATGCTTTCAGCTACCAATAATAGTATAGCACACTCAGCACCATATTTCCTGTTTTAAATCCATTTCGCCCTCAAAATCAGTGCAGAAAATGCATTTCGGTTCGGTGGTTTATTTGTGAGTTCTGCATGAGGATTATTTAATCAAATCCACCAAAATAACAAAACAACACCACAGCTATAATGAATCGATCCTCTTTGGCGTTTCCGGTGCCAATGGCTGTGACTGAAGTGTCCCCGAGCTCTCGGGGCGAAAACGGCTCTCTGTCAATAGCTGTGAAATGCTATCCTTGTTTCAAGTATCGCTCCACTTCACAGAGGACTGCTCCATTCTGTGAAGCCTCTAATAACAGCTCTCTTCAGATATGAGGAAAACAGAGCTTATACCCCAAAAGAGTTTCAAGTGTGGGAACGTGACAAGAGCAGCAATGCTATCAGAGAGACATCATTTGGGTTGAGGATGAATATTTTTGTCAGGTGGCTTGAGTGTTATTGACTGACAGCCAAGTTTGAAAATTAAATTTGAGTTTATATTCAGATTAGTTCTGAAGTACACAAGAGGTTGCATTCATCTGGGCCGAAAGTAGTCACTGCTAGGGGATAATTAACTGTACTCTAGAATGTATGTCTTAAAATTACAGCAAAAATAGTCAAGTTAGTTCTTAATTTCTGTAAATGATGACAGAATTATAATTTTGAGTGAACTACCCCCTCAAGTCAGAAATTGAAGCACGTAATTAGAGTCACCAAAGAAAATGACTGAGTAACGCTTTAGATTACAGCCCACAATTTACAGTGTAAGTACACCGAATTTACGGCGTTCCTTTTTAGTATTAATAGTGTAACTACACAGTATGTACTTGTACTGTAGGTATAAGGGAACAATATGCAAAGTTTGGGGAATAAAGGGGAAACAACCTGGAAAATGTAAAGTAATTTATACTGTATTTTATAATAATATATATTACGCGGTATATGACCTTGCTGGCGCGACTTGCAGCTGAGATGGACTGTATGCAATTTATTATAACAAAAAGGTACGCAGTGTATGTTTTTGCTAAATTGGTTGCATATGTAAGATTGTTGTTTAGCATAGTAGGTCATACATACCACAAAGTGTAAATATTAAAATAGGGGTGGCTGTGGCTCAGGTGGTAGAGCGGGTTGGCCACTAATCACAGGGTTGATGTTTCGAATCCCGGCCCAGACGACTCCACATGCCGAAGTGTCCTTGGGAAAGACACTGAACCCCAAGTTGCTCCCAATGGCAGGCTAGCACCTTACATAGCAGCTCTGCCATCATTGGTGTATGAATGAATGGGTGATTGAGTCACAGTGTAAAGCGCTATGAATACCTTTGTAAGCCCGTTTATCGGTCCAATGACGGTCTTCAATAATACGGGTGAAGGTCTCTGCGCGTTACAGTCTTTCTTGTACGCAACACAACAATATTAAATGAAATACATTTTCTCTTATGTATTATCTCGTTATTTCATCTGACTCCATAAATGAAAAAGGTTTTTAATGATATCTGAGTATCATTAAAAGTGAGCGAATGTTTGATTATTCCTTTAACTCTTTAATTATATTTTACCCGTTTAGATTAAGAAACTATGTCAGCTTTGAGGTCCTCGCGTGTTTTCTCTACACGCTGGGTCTCCACGATCATAGCGGCCAGTATTGGATCATCAAACAGAGGTAATTGCTATATACCTGAGATCGGTCACATTCACGTATACACAATCAAAGATACTTAAGTATAGCCCCATGGAATTGCATACACTTGAATGTAACTTAACGTTTTCTTCAGTAGAGGTCACGGCCACTATTATAGATGTAAGTTGACCAACATAACTTCTCTTATAATAGCTTTGGATTGGCCATCGTGGTTTCCCACGTACACTTATCTGGAGAAACATCAAATTAAAACAGAGGTAAGACACCCAGATTTAGATTGGTCAAGCAGCGTTTGCTGTTCTAAACGGAAATTCCTTTTTGTCTTTGCAAACCAAGTACACTTGAATCGATACCAAATATTAGTCGTCACTAATCTGGCGCTAGACTTGCGGTAACATACGAATCGTTTAATCTGTTTGGGAAACAAAATGTCAGAATCAGTCAGAATAAAATCAAATGTTGACAATTTATTGACCAGGTAACATAATCAATTCATCAATTCCAATTAGACATTGATAAGTCAAAGTTAGACATTTTATCAAAACATAAGAAATACAATTGCAATCACCTGAAATAAACTACAAACAGTAAACTGTTTGGGATCGTCTGATTACAGAGAGCCCTGAGCAATGTGTGGCCTCTCCTTAAATACCCAGATAATTCAACATGCTTACCAAATGGTGGTGTCTGTCATTATAATTAGATTTTGGTCCCCTGTTGAGGGGTTCCTGTAGATTAACATACAGGAGGTATGGAGGATCTGGGGAGGGCACACCTTTAAGGGGCACACCACATTTCACATATTTTATAACTTCTTTTAGCCTTTCATTATGGCTGGGAGGATGAGACCAGTTTACCAGGCGCACTGAGAGACTTTAAATGATACCAAACATGTTATAGTTACTTTTTGTACACACTTCACATTGCATAGGTTTTTAGTGAGCTTTAAGTGAGGAGGAGGAGTAAGATGAAGATACTTTAGAAGGGAGGTGTTAGCTGCACAGTATGTTGCATCTCGGATGTTGCTGTTACATCTGCGAGAGAGAGTTCAGATGTTAATTCTCATGAGAGCCTTTTGTTTTCTCGAGGAGTAGCCCAGACTCACTGGCACCCGCCTTACACCGGTAAGGTTAAAAAGGAGCTATATAAGTGCAGACCATTTACCATATTCCCCAGACTTTGCGTATTGTTCCCTTATACTTACACGTAAGTCATTTATAGGTACACTATTAATACAAAAAGGTACGCTGTAAATTACGCTGTAAATTGCGGGCTATAATCTAAAGCATTACCAATGATTGTTTTCAAACATGTTTCTTGAACACTCTCCCCCCATCTGATAAAATCACTCAGAAATCAGACTGATCTCACTGTGAATTCGGCAACAGTAGGTCTTAAGTGGCCCCCAGTGGCCAAAACTGGAAACGTATGGGAATGTGTGAGCTCCAGTTTCTGGGTGAAATGTCCACAGAGTGGTGCCAAAAACGAGCTGTAAAGCAAGTTTTTCTTTTGTAAAGAAACTGAGAATTTATTGTGAAGGAATGGCAAACTTATTGCGAGATAATGCAACGTATTGCGAGGGAACGCCAAACCTTATTGCAAGGAATGCAAAACTTATCGCGAGGAATGCAAAACTTATTGCGAGGGAATGTTAAACAAGAATGCATATTTTATTAAAGGTACGCAAACGTTTTTTACCCATTTAAAAATTTATTTTAATTTATTCAATTAATTGTTATTTTGAAACTTATGTATAAAATCATGAGCGCTCACATGAGATGAGGACTCTTGTCATATCAGTAACATTATAAAAGCTGTTTTTATTCTACATTTGGCAGGGGCGCCCTCATGGGGGAATGCCATTTTATAATCACATGACCAGCTGAATAATACTCGCGCAATCTCAGTTACCATCTTGATGTTGGACACTGTCACTCTTGGATTCAATTAATCATGGCTGATTGTGAATAGTGAATTTCTACAATGGCATCTGTAACTGGAAACCACTGTTTTTGAATGATGCTGCATCCACACCACTAGGTGTCAGTGTAAATCCAAGATGACACAAACCAAAAATTACTGAGTGCACATTTAACTCTTCCCCTAACACAAACCCCAACCCTAAGCCTTACCGTCAGTGGATAAAATTGTCATTTTCGAACAAAAATGCAATCTCAGAATTGCGCTCAATATTTTTCATGTAGATATGGATACTTCCTGGTTTCCATGGGAACAGAACCTAGATCTAGTGATGCTAGAGGAAGACGCACGTTCACCCACAAAATCCTGATGGGAAATGCCACTTTTCTATAATTCGTCAGATGAATATGGTTGATTTCAGGGTACATGAACTTTCGGAAGCAGCATGTCGATATCCCATATGATCATACTGCAGATGTACATCAGATTACGGGAGTTAAATGGGCTGCAAATAGTGTTGCACACTGACTTGAATGAGAAAACAGAGAAAAGGACAGAATGCAATTGTTTGCGGACACAATGACTCCCCTGTTGCAAAACAGCTGCATCAAATGCCAATGCAAGTGTAAGACTGCACAATCACAAACAGATGGTGTTGCCATGTTAACAAAAGCAAAAAGCTCCAGAAACAAACTGAGCAATGACATACTAACACACAAGTAAACATTCACACAAAACACTTCTACAAATGACTGCAGTTCGATTGCTCAGACTCAAGATTTACCACCACAATTTCCATGCACAGAACACCACTTGTGTTAAAATGCAAGGTGCTCTTTGCAGCAATAGCAAATACTGTTATTATGCAAACATGCAAACTATACATCATTGTATATCAAATCCACATCACCACATTTTTACGCACCTCAGTTCAAAATAAGTACGTTAAATTGGCTTGTTTTAACAGTTTTAGTGTAAAAGCACCCCAAAAAGGCTTTTTCCTCTCAAAGTCGTCGCCATCTCTTTCAATCTGACAGCATGTAAACTCTATGACCATGAGGAATCACCACACTACCAGCAACCCAGCTTCCTCTTTAATCTAACGGATCAAAGTTCGGTCAATAAAAATCATCTTAGCAGAAAGAGCATTTGCTTTGGTGCTAATTAGGAAACATCATATTTGTCCGTAAGAGTAAGCTCATTTTAATCCAAATAAGCTTTTTAGAATCTCTTTGGAGGATTTTGCAAGAGCACCATTGTGTAGTGGGTGATATGGATAATAGGTCTAGATGTGGGACGTTCAGGTTTGTGAGTTCTGTTAAAATCAATGTCCGCTTCATGAGTCTAATTTAAAAAATCTGTAAGAAAAAGAGAGTCAGAAAATAGAGCGGGGTTTGAAGTTATAATAGGCGTGTCAATGTCCTGCTGTTTGTCTGGCTGAGAGTATCCCAAAGAATTGATCTTTTGAAATGCATGCCCTCTGGGATTATGTTCATTAATTCAAATGCCGGCGACAGCATAGTCTGGGAACATGCTAAGTCTGTGTATAAACTGCAAAGAATAATTTTCTGAATCAATATTTGTCTTGTTTAGTGGTATAAAATAAAAAATCCTTAAAACATCTTTTACAATTCTCCTTTTGTGTTCCACGGAAGAATAAAAGCATGCAGGTTTAGAACGACATGAAATGTGAGTAAAAAATGACAGTTTTAATTTTTGGCTGAACTATTCTTTTAATATGCATTCATTTATTGTTTCATCAACATGACATGCACGTAAAAACAAGCTCTTTACATGCCGACAAGATTCCTTTACATCCTCTCGCAGTCAGCTTACGAATCACTTCACCACTGAGTGAGTGCTCACAAGGTTAAAGGTTATCAGTCCGGAGAAAGAACTGCTGGACGTTCATATTGATGCCGGTGTGCTTTGATTTCGCCTGGCTCAATATTTGACGATTTAACAAAACTCCTTACCAAGCGTCACATGTCAAATGTGCATGCCATGCGACCCTTTGCATGCGATATCATGGATCACTCACCGCTGCAGGGCTATGAGAGCATTTTGAGCCCCGAAACAGTGTGTGCATTTCATCCATAACCAAAAATGACAATAAAATCTGATTGGAGCACTGACTTAAGCACTAAAACATTGGAAATAACTCATCTTTATGGAAGGGAATGGGATTGGGGTTAAACAATAGGATGCTTTACTGTTTACAAATTATATGCAGGGGTTCCAATACTTTTTCACCAATGGATTTCCATTACCTTTTCCAGTCATTCATGAAAATGTTCTTTTGAACATCATTTTACAGAGATTATTTTCCAAAGTAAATTAAATTTAAAGCAATAGTACACCCAACAATGATCATTCTGTCATAATTTACTCACCATCATGTCATTCCAAACCTGTTTGATATAGTGGGACATATTGACACACCATATGGGGCAAGTTGTCACAATGGAATTGTTGTAGGCAGAGGCCCAAAAACCATATATGCAATGTATGCAATGCATAGGGGCACCATAGAGCAAGTAGTTTTCCTAAAAAATTATGTCCATATATGTGGCAGGACTAAGTAATTTTAAGTAATACCAAGCTATAGAATGTAATTTCTTTTTTCATCAAATAGTTTATTATGTGTCCAGGAGTGTTGATAATTCATGTTTTTTAGACATTATAGACATTACAGCTGATTTTCTATAAAGTTGAATAAATAATTCTGATTCAAAGTAATGTCCAGCATCATCCAATCACTGCCAACCATGTTAAAATACAATTTTGCATTATAAAATTCTGCATCTATGTACTGATTATCATTGTCCCATGTCTGCCAAGCATGTTGAGCGGTCCAAACATCATCTGCAGCCTAAAACAGAACGTTAGGTCGGATTTTATGAGTGAATGCACTTAACTACATAGAAAGCTATAGGATGCATCCTTGCTCCCTATTTAGTGAATGACTTAACTTTCAGTGTGCTGTCTGTCTGCACTGGCTCAGAACAGTTTGAAACGCACCCTTATGTTCTTCCTAACTCTATATAAAGCCTCTGAATGCAAAATGTTCAGCTTTAGCATGAATACATTTATTCTCAATGTGAAAATGTACAGTAAATATATAGGTATGCATTTACTAATGTTAAGGAATATAACTGTATTGTACAGTGATAACAATAAGCAATATAATGAAATGTATATTAATGTGAAGCGAAATGACCCACAGATGTTACAGTTGAAAATTATTAAAATTAACTAACATGTTTTTTGCAACTTGAGGGAAAATGGTCCTGATTTCCACATATGTGGACATCCATGTTTTTTTTAAAGAAACATATCAAAGGAAACAAGTATTGGCAGTAACATACATTTTGAGTTTTGCAAAGTTTTCTGCTTCAGTATTTGTAGATAATTTTTTCACATGTTTCTATGGTATACTGGAAAACAATGAAAAGCGTTTTGAGTTTTAAAGGCTTTTATTGGCAAAAACATTCAATATATGCAAAGAGTCAATATTTACAGTGTTGACCCTTGTTCTTCATAACCTCTGCAACTCACTCTGGCAAGCTGGATATCAGCTTCTGGGCCAAATCCTGACTGATGGCGATCCATTCTTGCCTTATTAGTGCTCGGAGTTGATCACAATTTGTGGGCTTCTGCTTGTCCACTCGCCTTTTGAGGATTGACCACAGGTTCTCTATGGGATTAAGATCCAGGGAGTTGCCTGGCCACGGATCCAAAATTTCAATGTAAAGCTCTCCGAGCCACTTCATTATCACTCTTGCCTTGTTACATGGTGCTCCATCATGCTGGAAAATGCACGGATCATCACCAAATTGCTCCTGGATCATTGGGAGAAGTTGCTCTTGCAAGACGTTTTGAAACCATTCTTTATATATGGCATTGATTTTGGGCAGAATTGTGAGAGAGCCCACTCCCTGTGATGAAAAGCAACCCCACACATGGATGGTCTCAGGACGCTTCATTCTTGGCACGACACAGGACTCATGGTAGCGTTCACCTTTTCTTCTCCAGACTATCGATTTTTCGAACAGTTGGAAGGGGGCTTCATCAGAGAAAATATCTTTGCGCCAGTCTTCTACTGTCCAATCCTTGTACTTCCTGCAGAATTTTAGTCTGTCCTTGATGTTTTTCTTGGAGAGAAGTGGCTTCATTGCTGCCCTTCTTGACACCAGGCCATTGTCCAAAAGTCTTTGCCTCACTATGCGTGCAGATGCACTCACGCCAACCTGCTGCCAATATTGAGCAAGTTCTGCACTGGTGGTGACACGATCCTGTAGCCGACTCCTCAGGAGGAGACGGTCCTGGAGCTTACTGGACACTCTGGGACGTCCTGAAGCCTTCTTCACTGCAGTTGAACCTCTCTCCTTGAAGTTCTTGATGATCTGGTAAATGGTTCTTTCAGGTGCAATATTCTTTGCAGCAATTTCCTTGCATGTGAGGCCAAAGCGATGATGGCTGCACATCTTTCTTTAGACATAACCATTGCTAACAAGAACACAATGATTCTTCTTCTGATTCTTCACAAAGAGCTCTTCTTCCCTCCTTTTATAGCAATCAGTCTGCTCTTATAATCCAATCAGAATGAAAGAGTGATTTCACCTGACTAGGACTCGTTCACACTTTACCAGGCTGATATGATTACTGAAATGATGTTGGCTGGTCATTTTGTGCCAGGGCCAAAAAACAGTGAAATTTGGGTTTTTGTGATAAAGTTCATTTTTTTGTCCAATGAAGATTTTTGCAATTATTTAAAATGCATCTGATCACTCTGCAGAATAATCTAACCTTATTGTAAGTGTTACCATTGTTATAATAAACTGTATACATTTATGACATGGAAAAAACATGTGACAACCTGCCCAGAAAAAACCTGACTTTCATGAAAAATATCTTTTAAGAACACATTTAAACCTTTCAGTAAAAAGCTTTTATAATACAGAAAAACCTTTGCCTTAATGTATGCCAGTGTGTTTTTATTATGCTCAATTGTTAACCCAACAGCTTTGACAAAAATATGATTAGAGTTAAAAATGTACTTTGTAAAGTAGAATTCACAAGAAACATAATATTCTAATTTAGAAGGGTGATGCTGAGGAAGGTTTTTGAAATCAGCATGCAAAACATCGGAATGAGAAAACACACATTTGAGTATATACTGAGGCTAATTGCATATTTTAGACCAGAGCCAAACTAGATGGTAAAACACGGTAGGGATTTTTATACTGTAACTCATGGGTGCCCAATACGTTGATCGCGATCTACCAGTCGATCGCAAAGGCAATGCTGGTAGATCGCACAAAATTTTTATGTATTTCGTTACATTTTAATACAAAAAAATATAATGTTTTTCCATATTTTTGTTTCTGTCTGACTTGCACTTGACGAGTACATTTTAAACAGGTGAGATTTTTGTTTATTCAGTTGCCATGACAACTAGGTTTGCACCTTCCAAGGGCTTCTTACTGTGCGTTCACACCAGAGGCGGCGAGAGCGTCAAATCGACCAGAAGTCATTCATTTTCAATGACAGCCAGCGTCTCTCGGCGGCGAGAGTGGGCGTCAGATGAAAGTTCAAGTGCAGTCAACATTATGGTAATGAGCTGTGATGCGGTTCGGCGGCAACCTATTGGAATATAGATGTGCTCCGCTCTAGCGAAGTCTAGAGAACAAAATAGTGTAAACTTTGGTTCCCACCAAACATTAGTTCCGAAGATAAAATGGAGGAGAAACTAATTATTGCCGTGGCGGGTTTCCCAGTAATATATGATCTGTCCCTGTTTGCTTACAGGGATATAAAACAACCAAAACAACAGTTATTATTACAAATGTATTTTATTTTGATAACAAACAACTATAATTTTAATTACTTTCTGCCATCGATCGATTTCTTATTTTTTTTCACATTTTAAAGAGTTCATGAGGATATACGCTACTTGTGATAGGTCGGCAAAAAGTAAATGGTCGACATGTCTGGAAGTTTAAATTGCGGCCCCTTTAAATATAGTTCACAAAACAAAGTATTCTGAACAAACGTTGCCGCCTATTTCAACTACGTCAGAGCGTCCACGAGCGTCCTCGTGCGTTGAAGGCAGGGCAGCCAGAGCGAATTTTGACGCTCTCGCCGCTTCTGGTGTGAACGCACGGTTAGAACAGAGCACGACATTGCGAAGCTAGCTGTTTTTGAGGCTAGCTACCAGCAGCTAGTGCCCAGATTATACAAAACTGATTCAATTCAGTGCAAATCATCAGAATAAGGTAAATGCCCTGACTATTGTTTACATTGTGCTGTAGGTGTTTTGGGTTTAGTGTTAAAACTAGTGTTTAGTAGTCCCAACAAGCATTTTTTTAGTTGGTAGATCTTATTGAGTTGGTCATTTAAAAGTAGATCATCACGAAAAAAAAGTGTGGGCACCCCTGCTGTAACTGGTTTAAAAAATAAATATTATTTTTTTTAACTTTACAGTTCCACATGATTAGATCCTTTAAGAGACACCTACTAATGGCATTGCACACACACCACACTGAGAGCTGCTTTTAAAAATGCATCTCGCCTTCAAAAGCGGCTGAACAAAACAATAACAGGTTTTTCTTATTGCCTGAAAAGAAACATGAAGCGTTATTGATAAAATAAAAAAAAATTCCACGCTTCCATAAGCTATCAACTTCCTCTTTGCTCTTAATAGAGAGGCTCTTCTTCTTTCAGAATTACACAATCTGGCTATTAGAAAAAAGCTGAGGAGGTTCACAGTCTTTCCACACTTGAATGCATTAGCGTGCTTGGGGCAACCGGCTATTGTAATGTCCGTTTACACGACTGTGAATCGCAGCCACTCTTGGTGATGCCTAAAAGGTGTGGGCAACAGAGGGTCAGGGCCGTTCTAACTGTGTCCATGTCAAGACGAATAAACACATCTCCTTCGCTATCCAACTTTTCTCTTTCCGAACGGAACACACAAGCAACCCAGGACATTCCGCGGATGTATCAATAGGCCGATGTGTACCGGGGTCAGAGTGTAATTCTTTTGAATAGCGGCGACATCAGAATAATGTTCAAAGAATGTTAACAAAGACAAAATCTGCCCGTCTGCAGGGAGGCCGGCCACCGTGGAGATCTTTAATGGAAATAAGTGTTAACACAGACGCACCTGCACCAACACTTTGTGTTTTCCTCCGAGGAGCATCTGTGCAGACGGAGTGAACTCTTGATTCAATTAACTCGTCCGGTAACGAGACTTCCTCAAGCCATCGCATGAAAGGAGAAGCTCTGTGTAAACAAATATATGAGTGAATGCGCCCTGAACGAGCAGAGCAAAGGTAACTTAGTGCACTACTGGAAATAAGCGTATGAAATGGAAAAAATGCGATTAAAGTTGAAGTGTGTATTTTTGCTGCATTAAAGGGAATAGTTCACCAAAAATGAAAATTCTGTCATCGTTTACTCACTCTCGTGTCGTTCCAAATCCATATGACTTTTTCTTCTTCTGAGGAACACAAAAGGAGACTGTATGAAGGATGTCAACGCTGCTCTTCCACATACAATGAAAGTGAACTGAGGGGGGACTGAGGATGTCATTCCCTAAAATTCCATCCCGGTTTAATGAAAAGTCTTAATAATAGTGTGAGATGGCAAAATCGTAAGAAATCAACTTTTGCCTCCCATTGAGAAAAATAAACAAACTATGTTATTACTAATGAAATGACATTGTTCCTCATATGTACCACTGCAGTTCTGAGTTACATTTTCTCCCAAACAGATGAGGTTCTTAAAGGGATAGTTCACCCAAAAATGTTAATTCTCTCACTATTTACTCACCCTCATGATATCCCAGGTGTGTATGACTTTCTTTCGTCACCAGAACACATTATAAGAACAATATAAAAATGTCTCAGCTCAGAAGGTCCTTAAAATGCAAGTGGATGGTGATCTGACTTTTGAAGCTCCAAAAATCACAGACAGTCAGCATAAACGTCATCCATACGCCTCCAGCGGTTAAATACATTTTCAGCGGTCTTTTGAAGTGACACAATTGCTTTTGCTGCCCAAAAGATAAATATTAATAGTTTTTAACTCTAAATCATGCTTCTGGTGAGCAGTGTGATGTAATCGCATTGGCATTTGAAACACGCAAGTGTGACGCTTTTGTTCTACCCGCTCCGTACGGGACTCGAACCTAGGTCTCCGGCGTGGGAGGCGGGTGCTCTAACAAGGAGGCTAAAGGCTACAGCCTCTAGAGCACCTCTTGAGATCAGGAGAGTGAGGTTTACACACTGCACAGCTATCTACCAGCTGGCTCCCGTTACACTCACCCCCCTAAACCTCACTCCCATCCGGGTCACGGCACCAATGTGACGCTTTTGTTCTACCCGCTCCGTACGGGACTCGAACCTAGGTCTCCGGCGTGGGAGGCGGGTGCTCTAACAAGGAGGCTAAAGGCTACAGCCTCTAACATCAGTAGAGCACCTCTTGAGATCAGGAGAGTGAGGTTTACACACTGCACAGCTATCTACCAGCTGGCTCCCGCTACACAAGAACTGACACACGTGCGTCAGAGTCGGAAGAGCAGCGCTGTTTACAAGTGAGGAGGAGGAACGCTGTACAGTAGCTGGTTGGTTTTGGTTTAGATAAGTCTGTTTCTTTACTCACAATGGTGCGTTTGTGTGCTTATCCTGGACGTCTCAACCCTGTGGAGAAAGTGAGATTACGTCCGTAACATAGCAAGGCGAAGAGACTCAACGCTCTCGTGAAGCCTAATGGAAGCTTAGAGTTAAAAAGTATTTAAATATTGATCTTTTGTCACACCAAAAGTGATCGTGTCGCTTTAGAAGACATTTGTTTAACCGCTGGAGTCGTATGGATGATGTTTATGCTGACTGTCTGTGATTTGTGCAGCTTCAAAAATCCGATCATCATCCACTTGCGTTTTAAGGACCTTCTGAGCTGAGATCTAGTGAAGGAAGTCATACACCCCTGGGATATCATGAGTGTGAGTAAATAATTAGATCATTTAGATCGTTCAATTTTGGGTGAACTATCCCTTTAAGGTTAATACTCTATTGAGTTTTACATTTACAAAACTTTCCTAAACCTTAAACCTAACTGATAGTGTCATAAAAAGCAAATGTGGGATGAAAAACGCAATTGCTGAAGAAACCACGTCACTTTGTGGTGCTTATATGACACTTTCCGTTCATGTGTCGACATGTGTGCTCTTCAGGATTCATACCCCGATCCTTTGCATCGCATCAGTTTGCTTGCACGTGAACAAGCATGTAAATGTTGGTTTTGTAATGTAATGATATGGATGTAGCTCCATCCATATCATGCACTATAGTTAAAGTGTTTAGATGTCATACGATAGCATTGTGTGAGGAATAGGGTGAAAAGTAAGTATTTATGAACTGATAATCTGCCGTTTTACTCATTTATGTCATTGTTGTTTTAGCGCCTCTAGTGTTCAATTCATGAGGAAATTGTCACAAAACAATGAGCCAAGTAAAAATAATTTTGCAATGATATACAGTATTGTGCAAATGTTTTTGGCATTTGTGAAAAATGTTGCATTCTGTGGATATTTTCAAAAATAATGCCATTAATAGTTTTCATTTATCAATTAACGTCCAGTAAACATAATAAAAGCTAAATCAATATTCGGTGTGACCACCTTTGCTTTTAAAACTGCCCCAATTCTTCTTGGTACACTTGGACACAGTTTTTCTTGGTTATTAGCAGGTTGGATGTTCCAAGCTATTTAGTCTGTCTCAATTTAGTCTCTTTATGACTCGATGTTCAGTGGGGGGCACTGTGGTGGCAATGCCATCTCTTGCAGTGTGCCCCTGTACTGTATATCACTGGCCAAATTGATGCCCTACGCAGAGTCCCAGGTGGACGGTATGGATGGGGTTGGGGGAGTCGGGGGGGGGGCTCACGATATGAGCGCAAAGCGATCCTCTGTGTTCCGCAACAGCTTTCGGGTCCTTGAATAATTTATAATGTGTCAGTAAGGGCAACCGGTGGCCCTCCTAAGGTAAGATGGTGCCCCCCTAGGGAGTTGGTGCCCTACGCAGTCTGCGTAGTTTGCTTATAGGGAGCGGCGGTGCTGCTGTTCTTCTATTCTAATCTTTTATATTTGCAAAAGTAATGTTTGGGATTCTAAAGTTTATTTTTCATATATTGACACACTAAAGCTAAAGATAGAAATAACCATCTTAAGACAAATATTTTTGTGAAGCATCTTATCTGCCTAACATTTTTGCACAGTGCCTTAGATATAGTAACCTGTTTCTATGAGACCAGGTTGGTAACTCTGAGATGTTGCGCAACTGAGAAATCTCACTGATCCAAAATCATGATACTATACGCACAATTGTATTTTAATCATCACATATGTTCTGAAAGTCTGATTTCAGTGTGGACATAAAAATTATTTGGCGCTGGAAGCTTACAGTATCGCGTTGTGCCTGGTTAGCACATGGTGAAAGAATGAAACGCTGCTATTGATGATGGTCCCCCATTGTGGTCTGCCAAACCAGAGCGCCAGACCATAAATCAACTGGTGAAGGACACCGACGCAAGACACCACACAGTCTGACAGAGAGAAAACGAAAAACTACAAGCCTGTAGCTCTTTGTAACTGTACCAGTATGTTTTCCGCATGTAGAACAGCAGTCATCTCACACTTTTCTCACTTTGCTTCTGTGGAGACGTTCAACAAACAAACCGTTTAATGGCGAGAAGGATTTTTGAGGGCTGCGGTTTGGCTGGCTTTGTGGAGGCACTGCTGCGGGGGGTTTCAGCACGAAAGAGAGGGGGCTTTTTATCTGCACCGAGCTGAACGACACCGTGTCACATCCTGTCTGGAATCTTTCATGTTTCACTTCATTGCACACTTCACAATCCCTCGCCTTCCCTCGACTGCCACCGAATACATTAGTCTTGTTGTTCTGCCAGTTGTCATGTTTTGGAGTCATTCAAGTAAAATGCAGAAAAATAACAATAGCTGTAATAAAAGCTAATGCAGGTGGCACAGAGAGGAAATCCTTCAGCTGTATGTGTATATAAAATGTTATATATAGTATATTTACTGTGCACACACTGATGTAAAAGTTTAAAGTTAAGCAAGTTAAAAGATTACATTTTAGGGTTGCTTTGGATTGTGTAGACATTAGGTGTTTATCAGAGAGAGAGAGATAAGTTTAAAGTTTGAAACTATTATAAAAAAAACTGATAAAAATAAGTAATTTAATCATTTAAATCTGTCAGAAGAATGACTAAATAAACGTTTATGTTTTTTGTGTTGTTTTAATCTTCCTCTTTCTATGTATTAAAAAAGAAACACACTTACACAAAAGTATAAATCTCTTCCATGTACACCTGAAGTTTATGTGTGAGTCTCAGATCCAAACATCTGTTACTCCCTTACAACCTCTCGAACGAACACACACAACACACACGCAACACACACACACAATATACACACACACAACACACCACAAACACACAACACATAGACACAACACACCACACACACAAAACACACACACAACACACACACACACACACACAATATACACACACACAACACACCACAAACACACAACACATACACACAACACATACACACACACACACACACACACCACACACACAAAACACACACACACAACACACACACACATACACACACACATACACAACACACCACAAACACACAACACATACACACACAACACACCACACACACAAAACACACGCAACACACACATACACACATACACACACCACACACACATTACACACCACACACACAACATGCAACACACACACACACATACACCACAAACACACAACACATACACGCACATGCGCACGCACATGCGCACACACACTCACACACAACACACCACACATGCAACACACACACAACACACACATACATCACACACACACACATACACCACACACACACAACACACACACACACCCCACACACACAACACACCCCACACACACAACACACTCACACACATACACCCCACACACACAAACATACACACACACAAAAAACCACACACACACACGACACATACACACAACACAACACACCACACACACAACACACACTCACACAACACACACATACACACCACACACACACCCCACACACACAAACATACACACACACAACACATACACACACACACACACAACACACACAACACTCACACACAACACACCACACACACACACAACACACCACACACACAACACACACACATACACACATGTACACACACTCACAACACACATACTCACACACACACACACATACACACGTTTATACTTTTACATTTTACAATTAGGTTCTATATATTAACATTATTAAATGCATCAGGAATCATGTGATACTGTAACAATTAACAACCTTTTTTTTTACAGGTTTATTTCGGTTAATTTGTAAATAGTCTATTGATCATTGTTAGTTCATATAAGTTCATAATGCATAAATATTAATATATACGAAAGACTCATTGTAAAGTGACAGACTTCATGTGTTTAATATAAAGATCATTTTAATTAGTACAATCTAACCCTAACATAAACCCTGAAAGGAAAGTTTTCACACCTCTAATAAGTAAATAAACAAATACAGATTTGAATTATGAATCCAATTGAGGAAATCTTTCCAATGGAGCATGTCCAAAGATGTTTGCAGAGATAGGTTTTGTACAATTTACATCCCTTCTCAAACAAGATAAAATACCCCCCAAAAAAACAAAAACAAAATGTATTCTTTGTTGTTCTACATATTTTCCTAATATATTTAATTTCCTAGTTGTTGTTGCCATCAGTTGTTTTTTTCACTATTGTTTTTCTTTTTCACTAAATGCTTTAATGTGTGAAGATATAAATCCCGTAGCTCATCATCTTTATGGTGATTGTGTTTGGAGAGTAAATCCATCAGCACAGTTTGTTTCTAATGAGATGTGGCAGACTACAGTGAGATACTGACTGGATCTGTCCTGCCCTCTAGTGCTCATCTGTGTTCAAACAACAATCAACTGGGTTCATAATAACTTCACAAGATCATAAGAAATGACATCCTATCCAAAGAACAAGCACCAAATTAACAGCGAGATAAATGAAGTGCAATTAATAATTGGTATCTATTCGTAATTCACTGTCTTCTGTGTAATCACTGATGATAAAATAAAAATGAAATATTTTGTATGTAATGAAATAAATATGTATTAAATATAGCTGGTCCATATGCAGTTTTGAGCAGTTGTGCATATTATTGACAAAGGTAGCCTAGTGCCCTATAGCAAATATTACAGATGTCCAAAAAAATAAATTAACAACTTTTTTCTCTCTCTTTTTTTTTTTTTTGCATAATATTAAAAAATCTTACAATTAAACAATGCACAAAAAAGTTTCAAAATTATACAAAAAAATTATGATGATTGCCAAATATCAGCTGATTAATTAGCCTATAGCCATAAGTGGAAAATAATGTATAAATTGGCAGTTTAAGGGGATTAAATCTACAATGGGATGAAAATGGCTGTTTACATATAAAAAAAATCAAACATAAGATCAAAGGTGCATATGTTTCTATAAATATATTTTTCAGTCTCTCTTTGCTATTTTTATGTAGAAATATCACCCACTGTTAAAGCAGTGAAATACCATGAAAACAAAAAAACAAACCGTATGTATATATCATAAATCAGTCCTTAACATAAATCATATTCTAGTCTGCTACATCTGTAAAACTGCTCTCAAACAGTGATATTAAGTGACAGATCACTTACTTTCACAATAGAAGTCACTTCCTAGATTGCAATTCTCACTTTTTAGTTTTTAACAATTTTCACTAAATGCTAAAGCTAGATTCACAATGACAACCGTCTGAGTGCAGATATTGAATGCAGAGAGCATGGACTTTAATGTGTTTGTATAAAAAGTTTTGATCTCATTTTGTATATCTAGGCCGTATGTGTTTGTGGTCCTTGTTTTGAGCAGGCATGCACATTAATGACAAATACTATAAAAGCTATAAAATAAAAGCAGCTTAAGAAGAAAAGAAAACACTAGAAACTATGGAAGAAAAACTGGCATAGTTCATCCACCACAAAAAAAGCAAATATTTACGTTTCCAAGGCATAAATGAGTGACAACGCAGCACTACATAGATCCTTTTTGTTGATCCTTGCATAATAATTAGCAAAACAATAAAATGTATTTGAAATCTACTCTGAACATAGTTCATAAACCAGTCTGTTACTGTCAGTTAAAACTCCTTGCGATCCAAAGAGAAAGTGAAATACAGAGAAACAGAGAGAGAGAGTGAGAGGTCAGCTCGATATTGAATTTTTGAGAATATTTCACTGAATACCTCCTGGCACTGTAAATATTTCTGACTACAGCCTGCTTACTTTAGGGAAGCCAGATCTCCCCACACAGCTTTTGCTGCACTTCTAGTCTGCCCAGAAAGTGAGAGAAAGAGAGACAGAGAAATATTGCTTGAGGATATTCATGGATTGACTCTTCAAATCCCAACATATGCTCCTCTGTTTCCATTCCCAAGCACCAGGAGAAATGGACCATTTCCTCTCTCACACCCCATCCGCTGCTCACGATGTAAATCAGAGCGAGATATCGAGACGGACGAATGCATCGTGAGCACATGTGGGGTGTGTGTGGGCTGCCTGACTGAAGCTTAAGACCTTATCCAAGAATCTGTCAGTCCACCGTGTGTGTGTGTGTGTGTGTGTGTGTGTGTGCATACACAAAGTCTTTAAAGAAAAATTTCAACAACACAATTTGCATTTCTAGAAGAAAATAGCGGTGCTTACAAGGCAGCAAAGAAAAGTGTTAGAATGATTTTATGTATAAGCTTAGGCTTTAAGTTTTGTTTCTGTGTAAATGAAATGCCTTTGTCACTCCGCATGCATCTGGTTTTGTGTCAAGAATCAACACAATCGTAGGCTGTGTTCAGTCGACAGTAGCATACTACCTTACTGCTCTTACTATCTCTGCAGTATACTGTATGCTTAGCATGTATACTGCACAAAGTATGCACATTTTCTGAATGCATATCTGGATGACTAACTGCAGTACATTTGCCAAAATCTGAAAAATGGCTGAGTTTGAAATGGCATATTACCACCAATAGGTTCCACTCATTACTGTTTTTGTCATACTGTAGCTTTAATAAGGGTAGTACCTGTAGAATACTGTATCCCACAATACAATGCACTCGACTTGACCTATTTCCAGTGGGATTATCGATCTGGAATTTTTATCTCTTTCTTAACTCATTATTTGCGCCAACACTACCGAACACAAAATGTAATTATATATTGCAATGCTCTTTTTGAAACACACCGTTAAGCTCAATCGACAGCATTTGTGGCATTATATTTATTACCACTAAAATTAATTATGACTCATCCCTCCTCTGGGGTCCAATCAGGCACTTACAATGGAAGCGAATGGGGGGCCAAACTGCAAATGCTAAAATACTCACCGTTTCAAAATTATAGCCACAAGACATAAACAATATGTATGTTTACATGATTTTAGTCTGATGAAATCACTTATTAACCTTTTCTGTGTAAAGTTATAGTGAATTTTACACTATACTTCATTACCATGACTATGTAATTTCAACAAATCCTAAAACCCTTCAACAACTGTAAAAATTATAATAATAAACAATACGAGTTTTAGCAGTAGAATTTATGTAAGCGCTTTTATCAAATAATAAGCTTCAAATTTCTGCCTTTAAACGCTCCAAAAATTTGCCCCATTGTAAGTGTCTCCCTGTAACCTCGATTTTAGCTTTTTTTTTTAAAGAAAAGAAGCAACGAGTCTAAATACATTTTTGTGGTAATCAATATTATGCCACAAATGCTGATGATTGAGCTGAACTTGTACTGAACCCGGAATATTCCTTGTAGCTCTATCGACGGCATTTGTGGCATAGGGTTGATTAAAACAAAAATGTATTTCGTTCCTCCTTTTCTTTAAAAAGAGCTCAAATCTGGGTTACAGTGAGGCACTCACAGAAACTGAAGTATACTTTGGCCTTTAGTCTAATAGTAAGGTTAGGGATTTAAAACAAACCCTGAAATTTGGAGGAATATCAATAGAGTGCTGCCTTGCAAATTCTCATGGAAATATTCTGTTTTAAAGACAGCTACATTCCTGTTTTCCATTTGTCATGTCGTACTTTCATACTGTTCTTGATGCTAACCTAACACGTGTCAAGTATTTCTTCAGTTTGTTTGCTGATGTGTCGCATGCATGCAGAGATTACTTTAATAAATGTCTCTGAAATAATGATTAAACACTATTGCTTGTTTTAGACAGATCTTTCAAGCTTTGTCAAAATATCAAATCTAAAGGCAGTAAAGAAATGGCATGTTTATATTTTTTAAGCCTTTTGCACATTACGCCGCTGTCACAAATCTTTCAGTTCGTTCTATTAATTCGAGTTTTACGAAACTGCTTTTTTTCTTCTTTTATCCTGTATAAAGGTTCACTCTTTCCGTACCATCCTGCTCCAGCAGTGTCATATCTTTTTTCTTTTATTATTATTCCGCGTTTGTTCGAGTGTAACAGTCATCCATCAATCTGCGGTTCACTCCTGCATGTTTGATCTATTGTATAATTTCACTACAAACTCTTTTGAAACTTCAAACACCCTTATGGACTGTCTGCAGTCTTTCTAAAAAGTAAAAAGGCATGTTCTTCACCTTAGTCTCAGCCTCAGATTGGATGTCTATGGACTGCCCAGAGTCTGTTCACCAACAGTCTGATGCATACAGCACACAAAAATGCCAAAAAAATGCCAAAGATTGGAGATACTCAACTTCCAGGAGACGGAGCGTCCCCACCAGCCCACCTGGAAATAAAGTCTTGTTGAGGCTATGAGGGATAGACTTACCTTCTCTTCAATGGCATGAATGGTGTAAAGCTGTATAAAGCTCTTAGTCACATCTGCTTTTCCACAACTCATGTTGTCTGGAGCTCTTTGTATACTGAATGTTCTTGGACAGATATTTTATCAAAGTTTTGTCTTTGGAACGATCCAAAAACACTTTAAACAGCAGTAAAGCCCATTGAAGAGACTGTAAGTCTATCCCTCACAGCCTCATTGTCATTCCTATTAAAAATCAAAGATGGCACTTGCATGAATTAGGTCTATTACACAACTCACTGGAATCCTCAATACTCTGATTGGTCAATGGCGCCATCTAGCGGTCAGATATATCTCTGTAACAACCGCATATCAGACTGCTCATCCGGGTATCATCAGTCATCTTTCCTGCTTCTCGGATTACTGTGCAATCCCTAAAAGAAAGCTAATAAATTTCAACTCAGATCAATGTTTAATGTGCATGTATATATTTATTTGGCAAGTAGTCTTGTAATAAGATGCACAATGAGCAGTCAGATGTTCATTAATTACAAAATAATCACCAACAAATCTGGGACACAAACCGGAGGTGGATTTCAGCTGTTGGTAAATGGTCTGCACTTATATAGCGCTTTTTCTAACCTCAGAGGTTACCGAAGCGCTTTACACTGTGTCCCAATCACCCATTCACACACACATTCATACACCAATGGTGGCAGAGCTGCCATGCAAGGCGCTAGCCTACCATTGGGAGCAACTTGGGGTTCAGTGTCTTGCCCAAGGACACTTCGTTATGTGGAGTCGTGTGAGCCAGGAATCAAACCGCCAACCCTGCGATTAGCAGCCGACCCGCTCTACCACCTGAGCCGCCCCTGTTCCGTGACTGGTTGCTTTCCAGGTCCGTAAGACAGACATTTTCTTTCTAAGTGGCCAGATCTTGGCCAGAACAAGCAGCAACATGGACCAGACATTTTGCCAATAGTTTATGCCAATGCTTACGTAAGAATATCTTCGCCTAGAATCAGTCACACTGCAGTGTTTCATTGGATGAAAAGTCTTACCACCCACTCGCATTGTCAGACTAGACTAGTCTTGGTCCAACTCCTGATTAGTGCAGCGCAGATGATATTTACTAATGAAAATGCATGAACATTGAATATTGACCATTACAAATGTTGACTTAGAGATCTGTCTCTTCTGTTGCAGCCCACTGCCTGTAGCCGGGGTCATGGCAGTAGTGCCACAGCTCAGGTAGTGAGTTATGCCTTCCAGGTAAAAACACTCCCGACTCATGAGCTGTAGAGTTCATGTACATGTTTTGAATTAATGTGTAGATTTGAAAGGCTATAGAACTAAGTATTAAACCTTTATTTTACCAGATTATTCCCTTGTTATAAAATAGAACAGCTTTGAGAGACCTTACGCACAATGGTAGCATAAGACATTAACATCCATAAACAAACTAACATTTTGTACAAATTTGACAAACCATACTTTAAACATTTGTAATTGCAGGGGCCACCTTTCCAAACTCAGCCTGTGTTTGAAGCATAATCCATAATATCAGTTGATCTGGAGATGCAATTTAAATTGAAATATTATTAGCATATTCTAAGATATGATTACAAATTGGAATAACATGCTGTAACAGGTTCTTTAACTCTCTCTGTAATGAGGAAGCAGAGGCCAGACGAATTTCCACCTTCTCTCATCTTTTTTTCTCACACACACACACACACACACACACACACACACACACACACACACACACACACACACACACACACAGTGTCACTATCTCCCCTCTGTGGCTCTCATCTTCCCTTTTATCTCTCTGTCGCCTCTCACTGCAACAAAGAACAGCTGTTGGTAAATTACCAAGGTAATAACTCCTTACCACTCCCATCTCCCGATCTCGCTCTCCATTCACAAATTGGTGCTCTACCACGCCCCCACCTCCACATACCCCCATCTCCTGACTCAGGCCGTGGAGCCATCCATGATTGACGTTCTTGAGCCTGGAGCAAATTCTCCTGTGTTACTCGTCCCAGTGTGTGGAGTGTTGCTCTCTGAAGGTCCCTCCTCCCAATTTTCCCTGAAGATGTCTAAGACACCACAAGGTCTGCAGCCGTACATTAATTCAAAAGGGGAAAACCCTGTGGAGGCTTGTGGGACCTCTCGTACTGTGAACAATAGGGGTTCGAGCAATTTATCCTAATTTCTCGCATCCTCGTGATCAAACTTACAAATCATGTTTTTAAGGGTCTGATTAAATCGCTCGACTAGGTCATCCATCTGGGAATGGTAAAAACAGGTGCAAGTCAATTTAATTCCCAATAATTCATACAGTTTGCGAAGTGTACGTGACATAAACGTAGTGCCTTGGTCAGTAAAGATCTCTTTCAGGATCCCAACTTTGGAGATCATTTTAAAGAGTGCTTCTGCAACACTGTGTGCTGAAATATTGCGAGGGGACACTGCTTCAGGGTATTGTGTTGCATAATCCACCAAGACTAGTACAAGCGATACCCCTGTGCTGTCCATTATAATGGCCCAACGAGGCCTATGCCTTCCTTCGAAGGAGACCTCAATGGAAGAGGGCGCAATGGAGCTTTTGGAGTGGGCTGTAGATTCACCAACTGACATTCGTGACATTCAGCACACCACCGGAGCCCTCACCTCCCTCCGGGTCTCCCTGATGTGGAGCTGATGTCGATGGCTCAGGAAATGCCTCCCTAGGCAGTGCTGCACAAATTCCACACCGGACAACTCTATTGCAGGACCCTAAAAGGTATTGCACTAAGGGGGATTTGTGTATATCCCCATGCACACACCTCCAAAGCCTCGTCTTGAACAAAGCATTGGTGAATAGACATTTTATTACATCCGGAATCTACCAAGGCTTTTTGTGTACCCCCTTGAATACTCACTGCTATCCTTTACGTCCCTGTTTGATCGGGGACAGCCTGCGCACCTCAGGGACACAAACCAACGCCCCCACCTCCATCGCCTGGCATTGGTCCTGAAAATGTCCGCACTCCCCACAGCACCAACAGATTGGCCCAGGCTTTCCCCCCGTACCCCTGAAAGCAGAGACACCAATCTGTGGGGGAGGCGAGAGAGAGAGGAATCTGGCGGTTTCCCCTAGAATGGGCGGCCGTTTTGGGACACTGCAACCCCATTTCCAAGGTGTAGGGCGAAGGAAGGAAGGGCGAGAGGAGAGGGGAAAGAAAGCGAGAGACAGGGGCTCACCGGCCCCCGGGTAAGCTGTCAAATGGTCCTCAGCCAGCTGGATTTCCTCCGTCAGCGACGCCGGTCCAATCAGCCGTTCCTTTCTGTATCCGGCTGACGAACTGTTCCAGCACCACGATGTCTATGACAGCTTCAGTGTCACTATCCTCTGCCAGCAGCCACCTGGGCAAACGGGTGACCGCATTTGCTGTACAGCATCGTCTAGAAGTGCTGCCGGTGTTGTTTTGGATTACAGTCAACCAGCTGCAAGATGGCCCACATTCGGTCCACGTACTCCATAGCGTTAGTGACCAGAAGTTGTTGGGCTGCGAGCTGGGCTTTCCTGGACAGCAAAGGCAGCAAACTGGCTGCCCACTGGGTGTTCTGCCAGCCCCACGCTTCAGCCGCCCACTCAAAGAGCTTGATGAATGCCTTTGGATCATCTTGCGACCCCATCTTCACGAGGGTGATGTGGGGCAGGTCTATAGCTGCGGCCAGGGTCATGGCTGGAGTACTCCCCTGGGTCATCAAGTTCCGAAATACCTGACAGTCTTTCGCCTGGGCTAGGAGCAGGACCTGGAAACGCTGCTCCTTTTTCGCACTTAAGTCCAGAATGGCCTGTTGTTGGGTCTGGTGGATGCCGGCAAGAGTCTTGATGACTTTGGCGAATGGCGAGGACTCCATGATGGCGTTTCTTCCTCAAAAAAATATCCCAGGTTTCGGCACTGTAACAAGTTCTTTAACTGTCTCTGTAATGAGGACGTGGAGGCCAGAATAATTTCCACCTTCTCTCATCTTTTTATTGTGCAAGTCACTTTTCAGAGTTACAGCAATATTTACACACACACACACACACACACACACACACACACACACACACACACACACACACACACACACACACACACTGTGTCACTCTCTCCCCTCTGTGGCTCTCATCTTTTCTTTTATCTCTCTGTCGCCTCTCACTGCAACACAGAACATCTGTCAGTATATTACTCACAGGTACCTCCTTACTGCTCTCGTCTCTCGATCTCGCTCTCCATTCACAAATCACCGCCCGACCACGCCCCCACCTCCACACATGCATCTTTGAATCTTGTAATTTTTTAAAGGTGTGCACAATCTCAATTTCAGCACCTTGAATGCAACATAATGCATTTAAGATCTTGGTTGAAATACAGTTTATTTTAATATTTATTTTTGTCTTGCATTTCAACCCAATGAACAGTTACAGTAGCAAACCAGTTAACCAGCATCCTTGCAAATTCTACAGGCTTCGAGCATCCTTTCTGCCATTTTCTATTGGAGTTACATTCGAAAATGCGTAGGTACTTTGAGCCAATTCCCCACAGGCGTTTTCAAAAATAGAGTTTTTTCCTTCGCCTTTTGAGACGTAATGACTCTTTTGCAACTCCATGGAGAATTTCTCTCAGTAATTGATTATTAAAACTTGAAATTGCAAAGCACATCTATTATTTGATGAGTGAATGTGTTATCCTTGTAATTAACAAAGCAGAGTACTCGCCAGCCTTACATGCCGAGACCTCCGGAGTGAATAAAAAGAGAAGAAAAAGGACTAAATTCATGGGGTTAAACAGACACAAGAGATTCCACTCTGAAACACTGCAATTAACTTCAACTACAATCTATCTGATCGAGAGAGAGAGAGAGAGAGTCAAACTCATGGCCACAACAGCGACTAAGTGTCAGTTTTATTTCTTTGCACTGAGAGTGAGAGAAAGTGAGGTGCATTTAAATGAAGAACGTTTTGAAAAGAAAATATGTTCATTTGTTTTAGCTGTTGGCATAATTAAATCATGAGAATAGTCTGGTAATGGGCTGTCCTCTGTAAATAACTGCTTTTGCATTATAAAATACTGCAAAAATGTAATTGTGTACTCTTATGAAACAAACAATTTGCATGTACATATAATGTGCATAAATTCATTACATGTAGTCAGAATGCAGTACAGAAATACATGCCTAAAAGTGCATATGTTCCATGTTATAGACATCGTCCCCTACACAATAAATAACTGGGTGAATATTACATGCACGTCAGCATCCAGAAGATTTGATGATTGGATTCAAAGTCTGTAAAGATGATGTACCTATTTATTAGAAGACAGAGTACAAAGTGCTCTGTGCTACTCTTATCAAGAGACTGAACTTGGCCTTAATGTCTCCTTCTGTTGTCATGTGTGTGTATCTATATGTGTGTTTTTAAGAGCACGAGGCAGGATTGTTTACAGTAAAGTCCCTTGCTTACCATGCTGCCAGTTCACTACCTTTGGGGCTTCGGTGACATTAGCACCGGCATTATCGTAATCTAGAGTCGAACATGCCTTGAGGCCCAGCTTGACCCCTTTTGAGAGAACAATTCCTGGACATGCACTGGTTATGCACCCTCACCTGCAGCAGGGACGAGAACAGGGGGTGGCTTAGTGGACTAAAACACTGCCCCTTTACCCTCCTGGGCTGAGGTGCCCCTCTGGAGAAATAAATTGTAGTTGTAAATATTCACTTTGCAGACGCTCTTTATCCACAGCGTCAAAGCGATTAAGACATCATGAATAGTAAAACAATCGCTGCGTAATTTTTTTATTGTTTGTTTATGTAAACATGCACTAGATGACATCTTCGACTGTCCAATCGCATCTCTTGTTTAGCAAGGTAGCGAATCAAGAGCGACAGGGGAGGGGCACTTGACACTTGAGCAGTCCAAAAGCGTCAAAATGCGCATTAATTAGTGTTGACATTGCTTGAGCTGGCCCAAATGCGTCAATAACGTGCATTAGTTCATATGGTGAACAATAAGTTCCTAATAAAATTATACTTTTCTTTAATTTTGTTGCTATTAAAACTTAAATGTAGTTTGTCCAATTACAACAATTGCTGCACAGCTAGGGGGGCATCATCTCCCTAGGGGGGCACCACCAGAAAGTCCACCGGCTGCCCTTACTCACACGTTATACGTTATTCAAGGACCAGAAAGCAGTTGCGAAACACAGACGATTGCTTCACACTCATATCACGTGAAAAGCCACAGCGTTTCATCTCTCATTGTTTTCATTATACGAGCAATAATATCATCTTATATATGCGCGATTACACTTGGAAAGATGACAAATTCGATTTTGAATGCCCACAGTGTAAAAACAATTTAGATGTATTACACGTTTGCTTGCCCAGCCTCAGTATTGCCACACTGAATGTGTGCAATCATCGTTTGAAGTCTGTTTAAAGTCAGATATATACATGATGATGTGATTGTGACTTGCGAGTGTTTTTGCAAGATGTTTGAATAGTGTCTTATGTAAACTCCAAGAGCAAAAATGCCATTAGTGTTGGTATGTTTGATTCATTTCACTCCAAAAATATTTTTGTAAATAATTATTTCAATTATATATATATTTAAGCAATATCACACGAGCAAGAGTGCGATATGGCCCATACTGCTGTGATTCGGCCGCAGGTCGAGTGCTGTAGGTAATTACAGCAGTGCTGATGTAGGGCAATATAGCACGATTGCGAGTGTGATATTGCTTATTACAACAGTTCAATGAACAACTACATTTTAAAAAATAAAAAAAAACGAGTATGGTCATAAAAACGCATTTGTTCAAGGAACTACTTTATTATGCGACGGATCAGAATCTGCCGTTGTTGATTCAAAACAAATGATGCGTCCAAACCGCCATAAGTAATTTTAAAAGTTCACTTCAGAAATAGTATCACGGCTTGTGCTGTTTCTAACAAGTTATTTGATAAACAAGGATAGACGGCTGGGTGTGTGTGTGTGTGTGTGTGTGTGTGATGAGAGAGAGAGAGAGAGAGAGAGAGAGAGAGAGATGGAGCGTGTGCGATCACCTGTTGCCACACCCAATCAGAGATATCTCAGCGAGCATGTATAGAAACAGCGATGTCCTCCGCCATTTTAAACAGTATGTATCCAATGTGGAAACTCCGATAAAAGGTAATCGCTTGAGTTCTGTAATAAATCAGTCTGTTGTGTCTCTCAGCATGAGCCTTAATCCTGAAGTTGTCCGTTTAAATTTCCTAGCTTTGGTAATGTATTAGTAATACAAGCGATCACGGAGCGCTGTTCTATGTAAACAATGCCTAACAGATTCACTTTACACCAACTGGCTCATATTACACACAAAAATTATCTTTTGCCGCCACCTGCTGGCTAACATATGTAATTTCAAAAATAAAGACAGCAACTCCTAACAGAGACACTTTAGTTTAGAACAGCATGAAAGCGGAGTGATACATACAGTGAAGTGCTGATGCTGTAACACCATCAGTGCTCATGGAACGTCTCTCGTCCAATCAGATTCAAGGACCGGAACTAACTGTGGTATATATATATATATATATATTATAGGTTTACTGAATATGATTTGGTTAAATACGACTCAATTCAGTTTGATGGAAATTTGTTATAAAATTGAAAAATAAATCATAAAAATTGACAAATATATTTTTTTACATTTTGTAAATCAGTTTTAAACCATCCATTTCGGTGAATCGAAAACTCTGATGATTTGTTTGCATTATCATGTAATTAAAAAAAATAAAATAATAATTTGTAGGTACAAATTCCTGTTTATGACTATATATTGGTTAAATCCCATTATTCCTTGTGGTTCAAAATGAAAAAGGGAAATCAATGCAAACTTCCAGATCAAAAATAATTAAAAGCCTTTATTGTCAATGGCTATAACAATAGAAAAAAAACAGTGGAAAAAAGAGGGTTGCAAACCTAATATTTAAAAAAATTAGATGATCAAATATATTGATATATATATAGTATATTTATTTTTATTATATTTAATTTATTTTAATATTAAAATGATATTTTTGAATTCATGCCTTAAGTATTTTTTACACTATATTTTTACTGTATTTTAGTTTCTGCACTAAAAAAATTGCATTCACTTGGCAACAATGGATTTTTGGTTAAAATGATGATTCCTCTGATTGAAAATGTTATATCGTTTAACCCATTTCAAAGCAAATACATAGGCTTAATGTCAAGATATACATCAAATATTAACAAAAGGCTGGAAAATATCAAGATATATTTTTTTAGCTAATGTAAGAGGGCCCCAGACGTCAGGGCCATAGCCAAGCAGATCAGTTATCCACAGGCAGTTTGGACTGTATTTAGCGGATGAATTCATTAAGGAGCGGTTTCTCTCAAGTGCTCTCACTCAGACAGCTGCTCTCACTGCGTTACCCTGCAGCCAAACACCGATCAATGGGAGAAATACATCCACAGGAGCATTTAACTGCAGATCTTGGAAGACGAGAGTGTATTTAAGACATCAGTGCCTCTATATCCCCCAGATCTGTGTAGTTTGTGTGTGTTCAGTTGAGAAAGAGAGACACAGAGAGAGAGAGAGAGAGAGAGAGAGAGAGAGAGAGCAATGCTCGGGGTGTGAGGAGAAATGTAGTGTTTAAACTCACAACAGGGATTTAAACATGGTTCAGATCTCACATGCATGTAATGTGCAGAAGAGGAAAGTAACAAGTTACAACACTAATTACAGTACTTGAGTACATTTTTCATAAATAAATCATGAGTACTTTATTTGATTGCTAATCTTCTCTCGCTTCTTCACAGACAATCTGCCCTGTCAACTAGACAAGAACTGTAATGCTGTAATCTGCATATTTCATCATCTTATTCTGGAATAAAACCATTCATATAGATATGAATGGACCGTCTGACGGATGTTTTAAACCACTGGTCATTCTTCACGTTTTAAAGGTATGATTAAACTGCATTAAACATGTTAACATAGCATGAAGGGGGACAAGTCATTATTTTGGGCATCTTTGAGGCCCTTGATGTCTACCCAAGCAGTGGAGTACTTGGATGCATGTGATGGAGCATTGTCCTGCATAAAGATCATGCCTTTTCGAATGCTGATGACATCTTCCTGTATCGCTGCTTGAAGAAAGTACTTTCCAGAAATTAGCAGTGTGTTTGAGAGTTGAGTTTCAGTCCATCTGCAACTCGAAAAGTTCCAACTACCTCATCCTTAATGATCACAACCCATACCAGTACTCCTCCTCCACCTTGCTGGCACCTGTCTGGAAGTGGTGCCCTGTGTCCATTAGTGATCCAGTCACGGGCCCATCCATCTGGTCCAGTCACTCTCATTTCATCTGTCCATAAAACCTTTGAAAAATCTGTCTTCATGTAGTCTTCATGCCCAATCTTGATGCTTCTACTTGTGAATATATTCAGTGGTGGTCGTGTTTCAGCCTTCTTGACCTTGGCCATGTCGCTGAGCACTTGGCACCTTGTACTTCTGGACACTCCTGGTAGGTTGCAATTCTGTAATATGGTAGCATTGGAGAATAATGGGTTCCTGGTAGCTTCCCGTTTAATTCTTCTCAAGTCTTTTGAGATGAGATGGATACCTGGCTAAATAGATGAGTCTTTAGTGCGTCTGAGTCCCGAAAAGTGTTAGGGAGACTTCCATAGTTTTGGAGCCAAAAAGGAAAAGGATCTACCTCCTTTTGTGGATTTTGATATTCTAGGAACTATTAACAGGCCAGAAATTTGTGATAGTAATGTATGTGATGAATATAGCATAGTAGAAGCTCACCTAAGTACTGCGGAGCTAGACCATTCAAAGCAATACGAAATTGAACAGGTAATCAATGTAACGACAATAAAATGGGGCTAATATGATCATATTTCTTGGTTCTAGTCAGCACTCAGACAGCTGCATTTTGAACCAATTTGTTTATTTATTGATCTTGCAGTACATCCTCCCAGTAATGCATTACAATAATCTAGTCTTGAGGTCATGAACGCATTAATTCGTTTTTTTGGCATTAGCAACAGAGAGCATGAGTCGTAACTTAGTAATATTTGGAGTTGGAAGAAATTTGATTTTTAAAGGACAGATTGGTATCAAATATAATACCTAAATTCGTCACTGTAGAAGATAATGTAACAGTACATCCATCGAGAGACAAATGATGATTTAACAGCTTATTTTTAGAGGTTTTTGGTCCAATAATTAGTACCGAAAATGAGTAGAAGGAAATTTCTGGCTATCCAATCTGGCCAACCCCAATGCCTTTCTCTACTCTTGAGCGCTCTCCATTTCATTGGCTTTTGACATTGCCGGTCACTCGTTTGTCAGGACAGTGCACACACCTGATGATAAAGGTTTTATCTTCTACTCGCAGAGCAAACAGATAGAACAGTGCATACGGGACGCTTGATACATTTCTGAAGCAACAACTGCACTATTTAAACTTCTTTACCATCACCTGTGCAGGTGAGGAGAGGAGAAGCTGACAGCTGCGCTCTCATAGAAGCAGATATAGCTCTCATCCTGGACCAGCAACTTCCATTTGTTCTATTAAGATTATATGGCAAATTAATAGAGAGGAGAGTGGCAACTTCCCTGGAGAGGGAGACTCTTTAGCAGGTCAGGTCTATCCAAAACCTCTTCCAATTGTCCATAAATCCTATGCTATTCTCTGGACACCACTCCACATCCAGCCGTTCAGTGACACTAATCAACTATAAACCTCATCACCAGAGCACCAGAGTAATATGCCAGAGCATATTACAGTGTCTGACATCGATTTTGCAAGTTCCCACACCTCTTTACCTCTTTATCTTTAGTGATCCCCAACTGGTAAAGCCGGATGTTGTTAGTGCCGTCATGTATAACCATTTTAGAAATTCTATATTTAGCATAAGCCAGCGCTTGTAAATTTGATCTGATGTCAGACGTCCAAGCCCCTGAAATGCTTTTAACAATAGTGGCTGGAGTCTCTATTTCCATGTTCCTTACAATAGAATCACCTATTACTAGGGCTCTTTAAACATGATTCTTAGTGGGTGCATCACTGAGTGGAGAGAATCAATTGGAAACCCTAACAGGAATGGTGTCTCTTTGCTGAGCAAGTTTGTTGCCGAGACGTCACCCAAATGCCCTGCTGCGGGGGCTCTACAGCTGGTTGCTGTACTACCTGCATCTGAAACAGTATCTACTGGCTTCTCTTTCTCACTGGCCGCCACTAGCATTCGGATGCATGTCTCTAACTCATTAACCTTCTCTGTAAGCCTGACTAAATTCCTTACATTTCTCACACGTAAATCCCACACTGCTGACGGAAGAAGCTATAGTAAACATGTGGCATGCAATGCAGGAAGAAATAACATGAGCAGATGCCATGACTTACCGCAATTCTTTGTTGTTGTTGTTATGGTTGTTTTTGAGCAGCAGTGGTTTGAGATTGATGCAATAATCCATATAAAACACAGAGGAGAAAACAAATGCATACAGTCGAGACGTGATGTGTAGACAAGCGGGAAAAAAGAAAAGAAAAAGAGAAAAAAAAGAAGCACATGGTAAAATGGCAAAGGACATAACGATGAACGTATAAGAATAAGCAATGCTAGCAGGCTAGCAAGGTACAAACAGAATCGAGCAGCGTGCCATCAGAACAGAAAGTGATGATACAGTCTAATATTTAAGTCCTTTTTACAAAAAATCTCCACTTTCACTTACACATTCTTTGTGTTTAGTTTTTTGGTGATTCACATTCTTGGTGCTTTTCGCCATATACTTGTTGGGGCTGGTAAAAGGTGGAGATTTATAGTAAAAAGGACTTAAATATTAATTTCTTAGTTTCTCAGTCACACTTATCATATTGCATCTGAAGACATGAATTAAAACTCTGGAGTTTTTATGCTGCCTTTATTTGCTTTGTGGAGCTTCAAAGTTCTGGCCAACATTCACTTGCATTTGAACTTACAGAGCTGAGATATTCTTCTAAAAAAAATGATGTGTCCTTCAGAAGAATGATGGTGAATTTTAAAAGACACTGAATAAATTAAAAACGCACTTAAATGGAATAATATATGTACATAAATAGGCTGCTATGAATTAACATTCAACAGTTTTAGAACAACAAGACACACAAGAAAATGATGCCTCTGTTCACCAAAGATGCACTAAATTAATCTAGAATTACAGTCAAGACATTTATATTTCAAATGATTATTTCTATTTAAATAAATGCTGTATTCTTCAAACCCTCTACTTGCCGCAATGCAAGTGTTTGGCATTAACTTTTCATTGAAGCTAATAGATTAGGACCCGTTTCTCAAACTAGAGACTCTGATCTACATGTCCTCTTTTCTTAAGGATTAGGAGGCACGGCATATTCTTAATGGACCGGAGTAAAGACTGATGAAAACTGACTTGGCAGTATTTCTGATCAATTTAATGCATCCTTGGTGAACAGAAGCATCAATTTCTTTAAAAAACTAAAATGACTTTGTGTTCTAAATCTTAAAGTTAGTGTACTAAATATAATATCATTTTCATAAAATAATTAGTAAATTACTTGAGTAGTTTTTTTTATGCAAACTTACTGTTAATTGAGTCATATTTTATTTCTCAGTACTTCTTGTGCTCAAGTTGACTATTTCTTCAGTAGCAAATCTTTATGTTAAGTAAATATTTTCAGTACTCTTTCCACAACTAGAAATGTGTTATGTCATATGAATGGTACATGGGCTTGAAGATATTTTCGCATGGTGCATGGTGCAGTTGTACTGTAGGCTACTGGCATGTAACTATACAATATTTTCTGCCCATTCTTGCTCACTAGCAGGTTATATATCTTATTACTAAAGGTCTTTATAATTTATTTATTTATGAAAAATTATAATTTCATAAATTCTCTCTTTCCACCATTTTAAGGCGAAGATAACCCATAGAATAATTTGAAGACTAACTTCACATGTGACTTCTTTGGCGTCCGTAGAACAGATTAAACGATCATTTACTGCCATCTGGTGGCCAAAGATGTGTATTGCAGGTTTTCCAATACACTGATGTATGATGCTTTTTTTTATTTTTAAAGGTATACCATATCAATAATTTCTTTCAAAGTTGATTGATTCATTCATCATCATCACTATTATTATTATTATTATTTTCATTATGTCCATGGTGGCTTTGTTGCATCACACAGACGATTATGTTGTATTTGACAACACAGTTCTTTCGCATTAAAACAGGCTTGGATAAATGACACTAAGCTTATACAAAAAAAAAAAAACAATAATAAAAAATTATGAGGTTATTTTTGGATGGAACAAGGTACTTCAAGTTTATTTTCTGTCAGCGTCATTAAACATACAGGAAATAAATGGAGAGTGTGAGTACCAAAGTAAAAAAATAAATAAATAATAATTCATGTTCAGTAAGAAAAAATGAGGATGAAAATTGCAGTGAAAGTAATACGGAACTGACATTAAACAGTCTCATATTCAGGATAATGTAAGTCATTTGATCAGATGTGGGCTTTTGATTGTACTATCTGAAGTAGATATGTATGAAATGTAACTATGGATGCGTCACCTGATCAGAAACTCCTCTAGTGTATTAAACCATCAGTATGGGTGAATCTCATTAAACCTGCCAAAAACATGTTCAGGTCATATTTCACCCCAATATCAAAAGAAAATAGCAATAAATTATATTTTACGTAAGGAAATCTAAGCCTTAATTTTGAGTTCAGTCCCTTTGTTAGACGTAATTTTCATGCACATTTTAAGCACATTTATTTTATTTTTTTTAATTTTATTTTATTTGTAAATCTCATTATTCTCAATATTGAATTCCATTAGATTATCACTTTAGTAATACAGTTTTTGGTTTCAAAATTAAGGCAGTACAAAAATACTTCACAACGTTTTTATATAAAAAATATATCATTATTTTTCAAATTACAGAAATGAGATTAATTGCATTATGGTAACGAGGATAACAGGTAATACAATTATTACCTTAAATTGGCTTTAAGTAAAATATCATTTCTAATGCAATTTCTGGGTGAAATATTACCAGGACACGTTCTGTTTTTATGAGGTTGACCTGTATAGTATACAGAGTGGAAAGGATGTAGATATGTGTGGAGAGAGAGCAAGTTTTATATAGCATAGATTATGTAATCATAATCATGTGGTTCACATACACTCCGACATTCAGACAGCTGTGGAAAAATATGGGTAACGTCTGACTAGAGAGGATATGACAGCAATAACAGAACTACATTTCATTTAAAAAATCAAATAAAACAGTCAGAGAAAAAGAAATCTCATTATACTTGATGAGCATCACCAAAGTTACCAGTGTTACAACTACAGTGCAATTATGACCTTGGCTATTTGAACGTTTTTATGCTTTTTGCATCTCTTTTTTGTTTTAATACACAGCTGTAAAACACTCTGATGATATCGTGTACATTTTAGTCATTCTACAAGAAATATACAAAGATAAGAGTCCTCTGAAAACAGAAACGTTTCTTGCTTTTCAACAGAAACACATTGTGACTCATTTGGATGACTGGATGATAAATGTGCATTTCTCATTGGGCACTTTCCACAGATAAGGTACAAAATAAGAGTATGAAATGCTTTAAAATGAAGCTATTTGTTGTTTTAAAATACTTACTTTTGGGGCCAAAATGTTGGTTTATAGGTAACAAATTCAAAAATATTTCCCATAAATTAAAGAAACAAAATAACAAAATAATATTTCCAATAAAATAAATAAAATATTTGAATAAATCTTGGATTGCATTTTGCATTGCATTTGTGTAAAATTTGTGGGGTGTGATAATAATCCCTCTGTTTTTCATATCTAACAGTTCTCACACACAAAAAAAAAAATTTAAAAATAAAAAATAAAATTTGAGTTTGTGCCTTATGCTTTAAAAATAGAAATGGGACACCATAATGCACCCTATTCATGGTAAGTGTCTTAATGCAGAAGAGTTTTATTCATTTGTTCTATAAATGCTTTAGTGTATTTCTATGTTATTGTGCCGTTACATTGGCTATTCAATAAAGAACATTGGTTATTATTTTCACATCAACTATGCATGTGTGTATCCTGAACTGCCCTTGCAGCACATATTAGCAACAGTTCTGATCATTGCACTACTAAAAACAAAACAATTCAGGTGTGCAACACTGTTTTCACAGAATTCTGCCTTGTGTCTATAGATTAAATGTACAGCGATTGCGCAATCATTAATAAGTGACACGATTTTTCATCGCAGGAGCATGCATGTTGATGTCATTGGGAGAACAAGATACATTCCACAGTGTGGTACAGCAAAGGCTCATGTCAAGTATTTAACCTGGTCTTATAGAACCACATTACTACAGCTACACTTTTGCAACGATTTTTGCATGGCTCGTTGAACGCATCGCAGTAGTTTCCTGGTGAAATGAACACTAGATGCGATAAATAACGCTGACTTTGATTCACTTTCACACTAATCACGTGAAAAGCGGCAGATTATCAGTTCATAAACACTTTTCGCCCTAATGACATCTAAACACTATTACTAAAGTGTGTGACTCATTTTAACGTTTGTATTACATAATCAACTACATTTACAAGCTTGTTCGAGTGTGATCAAATCGCACGGTAGCTCAAATGATAGAGCGTTGCACTTGCACTTGTAAAGGAGCGGGGTACGAGTCCTGAAGAACATGTGAGTTGACACGTGAGCCGAAAGTGTTACAGAAGCATCACAAAATGACGTGGTTTCATTAGCAATTGCAGTTGCATAGGTTTAAGTTTAAGGTTTAGGGTAGGGAGTTCATTTTGTAATTTGGAGATAATGTAACTCGCTTTTAGCACCACACAGTGGACATTTCACCTCAGAACTGCTGCGATACGTGTAAAGAACCGCGTAAAAATCATTTCGGAAAAATGCCGCCACAGTTACGTAATTTTCATGATATCAGGCTGCAAGTGGTCGTTTGTGCGTTGAATGACTTTTCGCCCACGAATATCGACATCTACAGTATGCGCAGACGTAGATTCTCTTCGGCAAGCGAACATTTCTTATAACAAACAGTCTTGTGTTGTTTACAAAATACCTGAATTTTTTGGACACATGATTGAAAGAATACAAAGAATACAAGAAACATTTTCACCCCGTAAACACAAAAACGGAACAGCAACAGTTTTAGCTTATTTTGAGTTCAGATTATGGCTAGACCATGTCTTTTCGAGTGCCGTACAGAAACCCGCACAGTCTGCCATTAAAAAAATTAGCTTTGATTGATGGCTTAATGAGGTGGTTCCGATTCGTCCACAAAGAGAGAGTTTGTACCAGGATATAGTAGCTGCAAAATCTACGTTGTACATTCCATTCTACATTAAAGTGGGTTTGCACCACAAAACATTTCGCCCTCCGTGAATATTAGGGCCTTCAAACCTCTCTTCAGTAACGCAAGAATCGAACCACATCCTATGGACAGCACCAGTCTTTCAGTCTTTCAATCGTCTGTATATTAGCAAAAATCCACAGCTGAAGTCTATAGGTTCAGGCCTTAATGTGGTCAGCTTAACTTTACTGGTTTCCTGTCCAAGGCACGATCAGATGTCCAAAATATGCTCTGTGTGTTACAGACGCTCAAGTGCATTGCAGTGACCTGTAGGAGCCACTAGGGCGTGCTGTGGTTCAGAGGGTGATTCGGGCACAGTGATGTCTCAGCTTGCAGGGCAGAATGCCTCTGTTTACCTGGTAAAACTCCACTAGTTGCAGCAGGTCAGTAAACCGTGTGTGCCCATCGTCCAGACTGTAGAAGAGCTCACCGTTATCGTCGACCTGACAAGGTAAACAGATTCAGATCACAGATCAGATAGATGTCCAAATGAATAACATTGTTACTCAATAACAGTTCAGTTTGGATGGTTCATACTTACTGGTACGATTTGAAAGTGTTTGATTTTCTGCATGTGGCAAAGTGACAGAACAAATGTCCTCGGGTTACTTTGACTGTCCCTTACAAGAAAAACCCTGGGAAGATAGAAACACATTCAATGCAAAATTGTCCAATGCAATATTTTTGTTGAGGTTTCTAGAAAAAGTTTTTTTACTTTTTCCCATGTATTAAGCAAAACTCAATCAACATTTTGTGTTGAGTTTAAGGTAAAAACACAGTGTGTGTGTGTGTGTGTGTGTGTGTGTGTGTGTGTGTGTGTGTGTGTATATACAAATTTTACAGTGCAATGGTACAGTTTCACACGCACACAAACTCAAGGCTCTACAATATAAAAGATCAACGGCAGCAGCCAACACACATGCAGATTCTCAGCTCTGCTCTCTCTCCCTCTTTCGGTGGACTGTGCCATCTTTTATCTCCCCCGACTCTCAATGTGAACATGGAAATGGTAATTAATCACAACTCATCTCAGGTGGCTGTCCATACCACTTTCTCTCTCCCCAGACGGGCGCTCGACCACGCCTTCCCCTCCACATATCCCCACCGCCTGACTCAGGCCGGGGGAACCATCTAGACTGCCCCCCACCCCCCTTTCTGGAGAGGAAGTCCATGAAAGCCATCTATGTCCCTGGTCTGTCTACCACCTCAAACTTAAATGGCTGTAGTGCCAGATACCAACGGGTGATCCGGGCATTGGCATCTTTCATGTGGTGGAGCCATTGGAGCAGGTGTGGTCTGAACAGAGGGTGAATGCTCATCCCAACAAATAGTAGTGAAGAGTGAGGACCACCCACTTCATGGCCAAACACTCATTCTCTATGGTGCTCTACTTCGTCTCTCTCATAGAGAGCTTTCAACTAATGTACAACACTGGGCACTCCTCCCCTCCACAAATGGGAAAGAACAGCACCCAGGACTTTGTCCGATGCTTCAGGCTGTAAAACACAAGGGAAAGAGAAATCAGGGCAATGCAGAAGCGACCCGCCACAAGGTGTAGCTTTTACCTGCGTTAAAGCTTGTTGGCATGACTCCCGTTCACTGGACCGGGTCTGGGGCTCCTTTTTTAGTGAGATCAGTCAGCGGGCTGGTGACATCGGAAAAATTAGGCACAAACCTTCGACAGTAGCCGGCCAGCCCCAGAAATTGTCTCACCTCCTTTTTGGTCTTGGGTCTCGGGCAGGTGATGAGCGCTGTAGTTTTATCAATTTGGGGTCGCACCTCCTCATGACCCAAGTGGAACCCCAGATATCGTACCTCCACCTGTCCAATTGCGCACATCTTCGGGTTGCTGTGAACCCCGCTCGTCGCATTGACCTCAGAACCACCCTCAGATGCTGCATATGCCATTGCCAGTCATTAAGTAATGATATCATCCAAATAAGCAGCGGCATACACAGCTTGCGGTCTGAGGACGCTAAAACGTAGCTAGGGCCCCAAACAAACTGAACTGGGGCAGTGGTGGCTCAGTGGTTGAGGCTCAGGGTTACTGACCAGAAGGTCAGGGGTTCAAGCCCCAGCACCACCAAGATGCCACTGTTGGGCCCTTGAGCAAGGCACTTAACTCCAGGTTGCTCTGGGGAGATTGTCCCTGTAATAAGTGCACTGTAAGTCGCTTTGGATAAAAGCGTCTGCCAAATGCATAAATGTAAATGTAACTGAAGGGTCACAAATTGGTGTAAGTGAAATGGCGTGGAGAAGGCCATTTGCTGCTGCTGGTGTACCAAGCCTGCAGTGCTGGTCGGTCCTATTCTTGGCCTTCGAAGGAGCGCCTCAAAGCATTGTTGCTGCTCCGCCCGTAGATACAGTTGAGCCTGGTGGATGCCGGCGAAGGATCAGAACACTTTCTCCAGTGGCAAAGATGACTCCATAGCGGCATACCTTCTTTCATATCCCGGGTTTCGGCACCAATATAACACATGTTTGTATTTGGATCAAAAGGAGGAAGCGGGAGACGGCGATTCCAACACAAGAATGTCTTTTAATCAACTCAAATCTTGTTTGATTTACAGTGCAATGGTACAGCTTCACACGCACACAAACTCAAGGCTCTACAATATAATCAGATCAACGGCAGCAGCCAACACACATGCAGCTTCTCAGCTGGGCTCTTGAGACAAAAGAAAAATGAATCAACATAAACTGCATTGTGACGAGCGGGGTGGGGCGGGGCCTAGCGACGACGGTGTGGAGCGAGGCCGGGATGGACACCTGGGGGACACCTCGCCCAGCTCTTGATGATTGCGGTGTTAGCGTGTAAGGGATAAATCAACAAACAAAGCTGCAGTCGAGAGAGAGACACAGAGAGATAGAGATGCAATAAAGCTGTGTCAAAATAAATGTCATTAGTTTGGATGTGCACTCGTCTCCCACTTCCTTCTCCCTGAACGACCAAAGGTCTTTCACAGTGGTGCCGAAACCCAGGAATTTGGAGGAGGACCACGCTGTCCAGGAAAACTCGCCGCTGGGTCAAGAATGCAACGCCTAGGATACATTATCTGGTGGTACTGGAGAGGTTCGCCAAGAGGCGGAGAAGCCACTCCTGAGTCGGGCGATGGGGGTATGTGGCGAGCTGGGCAGGGCCGAGCAACGATGATGTGGAGCGAGGCCAGGATGGACACCTGGGGAAAGTTATCTCGCCCAGCTGTTGAGTTCTTTCACATGCATTATTTCAGTTTTAAATGAACGTACCCATCGATGAGGCCTTGTTGACTGATTAATTTCTGAGCTTCATCTCGAGATAGTTTGCTGTGAAACCATGGCTGAGCCACATGGAACGCTAGAGAAGAAAATCACATTTTCAAAGAGATAGAACAAATAACAAACAGGTAGCAGTATTAAAACACAACTTACACAGATTTAAACAACTATTTAGCCCCATTGCTTCCTTTCTAAACATTAACACATAATAATCAATAAATGAACTTCCTGCATTTTCTCCCCCCAACCCTCATTTTTGTTTGCTTATTTATTTTCCTTTTTTTTTATTATTTCCTTATTCTTGATATTATTTGCACTTTCAAATGAGTTCCCACAACAACTCCCTCTGTTATTCTTTTCCCTTTATCCAAATACTAAGATGATGTTGATGATAATAATGATAACAATCTCCTTTATAAATAAATTGAGAATAATTTATTAATAATAAATGTATTATTTTACTTTCTTCGTTTCCTCTTTCAACTTTGCATACAGGACACAATTTTTTCTTCTTGTTTGTCTCTTCTGTAATGTCTGTCAAAAATTAATATTGTATATGATTCATCATTTATGTTGCAATAAAAATATAAAAAGAAAGAGGGAGGATTGAATGGAATGACAGGATAATTGAACAGTGTTGGCAGAAGTGTTGTGGAGTAACTAGTTCAAATCTTTACAACCAGTCCCTGCACAATTACATCTTGTTTTCTAGTGAAATTCTGCAGGAAATGCTCCTATTTTATGACTCAGTTATTTACATTTGAGTGTTTTTAGGTTTATTAGTTTTATTTAGTGCACATTTATCTATTCAAGTTTAATACTGTCACTCTAAATGAGATTTGCATTGTTCATGCCAGATAAATATAATCAATGATAAAGATTATATCATCTGATCAATATATTTAAATAGACATTGCCCCTCTATATAACTGCAATATATAGTAGTTAGTTACTTCTTGTTAGTACTATAGCTTGGAATGTAGCTAACTACTGTACTTCAAAGAGTAGTTTGACTGTAGTAACTGCTTTATATTACAAGTAGCTTATAGTTTGACAAGCTACTGTTCTTAAAGTAACTTCCTCAAAGATGTGTGCATGTGTGTGCATGCATGTGTGTGTGTGTGTGTGTGTACCTAAGTTACACATGGAGCTCAGAGATGTAGATGGACTACCGTGTGAACTCAGTCTGTGATAGCTTTTCCTCTGGAGAACAAGAAAAAACATACATATTACACAATACTACTAACATATTCACAACTGTAACAATTTGCACATAACTGTCAGAATCTAGTCTGTGTTGTGTAAGAGGACATTACCCTCCAGGACAGGCCTTCTTCCACAGCCACTGATAA